>NW_021604684.1:8608302-8635198 GCF_004785775.1 Grammomys surdaster
TTTCCCAAGAAATAAACTTTCAAATAGCTAAAGATGAGTACTAGGTCTTTTTTAACACTTATTTTTTCCCGAAGAGCTGGGGAGATGGCTCAGTTGGTAAAGTGTTTGCTATGTAAGCATGAGGACATGAGTTTAATTCACAGCATCAATGTTGAAAACCAGGAGTGATAATATGCACATGTTGTCCCAGTGCTAGGGAACTAGGCACAGGTAGGCCCTGGGGCTTGGTGATCAGACCAAATCAGAGAGCCTGTGGTCCTATCAAGAGGCTCTGGAGAATTAAACTCAAGGTTAACTGCTGTCCCTCATTCATATCTGCACGTGTACACACATCATGTGTGTGCCAACAGAAAACATACACACTTAGTACATAACACACATAAATAATAAACTAAGTACAATTTTTACAAGATTAAAACTACTTGATTACTCTATAGATAGAACACTTCAGAAGGGAGACAATCTCTTGTTTTGTTTTTTTTAATAGAAAAGAAATGGAGGAATGTTTTTGTCAAGCTTTGAAAATAAATCCACAATCTTTAGAGAGCAGGGGATACCATCTAATCCTCCACCACGGTATTCTGTTACCACCTCAAAGTATCCTCTACATGGAACAGTGGAGCTGTCTTCATCACCTTCCTGTCATGTGTCACCCAGGATTCTGTAGCACTATTTTTCTACCCATTTTCTGAGCCTACGTGGTGTACAAGACCCATGGCTTTCACTTCCTATCTGTGTCTGAAGCTATAGGATATTTACTAAGGTGGGAAACACTCCTACCCACTGGCTGGTCTTTTATACGCCTCTTCAAGGTCCTGAGATATGAAAAGTATGGCACTACTGAAAAAGGGCATAAGAACAGTCATTTGAAGTCTCAGAGTTGAAAGAAGATGGAAGGGCATCATACCTTGTTCCACTTCTCCCAGGGATAATTGTGTCATGTGACTTGGATGTTTTGATATTCGGCACATGTCTATAAGATGCTACTGAGACTGAGTAATTATCTAAGACAAGTCCAAGAAATGGCAGCCACTGACCTGTGATTACAACATTTCTCTTGATAAACCAGCCAGAATATCCATTTATTGTTAAAAAGACAACACAATGATGCTGGGTATCATGTCTAAAACAAAGACCCCATCCCTCACTCATCACTAGCAAATGCTTTGGCGAGTCTCACTTCTTTCCAGTACCAGGCTCACGTTCTCCAAAACCATCCTTTCCATTTTCTACCCTCCTCCAGTTTAGCCCCCTTCTCTCTCAGAAACTCCTATGAACACGTCGAGTTAGTACACGCTTACACCCCTTCCCAGCTTTCTGGTTTCTACACCACCTTTCAGTCCTAATGCTATCATGTCTTAAAGGATTGACCTCCATGTTTGTTTATTCTAGATCAGCACCTATAATATTATACTTCCATTCTAGTCACTGTCCACATTCTATGCTATATTGAGAACTATATGTTCAAAATTTAAATAAATTGAATTTTGGCAATAAATAAGAAAGCAGCAAAAAACAAAATTCTGGTATCAAGGCCTGATCTAACCTTGTGAGTTGGCTTTCTGCACCAACCCACACTGAATGGTTCATCACACTTCTGAAAAGGACTTAAAAATACACAAACAATGGAGAGTAATTAATGTCTCTATGAACATTCAGGGAGAAGCCAACAAGGCAGTGAGCTTGTCTATGCCATAATCTAAGACTCCTTATTACATTTTTCTTTTTGCTATCTCTTGTAACACCACTTTGGAATTTTCCTTTATAGCTAGAAAAGAAAGCTGCTGTAAGATTTTAAAAATACACAACTAAAGTAATTTAAAATGAATCTATTACATAGCCAAAGATCTGTTTCCAGAACTGAAGTTGACACAAATTCTAAGACACTTCACCCTGTTTCATTTTTTAACTAGATTGTCTGCATATTTTAAGTCAAGCAGACATTACTTCACCCAGTAATACAGTCTTTCTGAAATAAGTAACCTGAGTCTGTGTCAGAGAGCAAGATGTTGAAGTAATAACTTTGCAACGTTCTTTAACAGTTAGCATACAGATCCGGGCTATAGAAGCTAGAGAGTAATAACGGTCTTAAACACACAGTCATGGATGCATCCAGAAAACTCACGCACCCAAAGTCATGAGCCAATATGGAAGTAATCTTTTGAAGAGCTCTGTGTAAACAAAGAAAAGATTCTATAAAAATGTTTGAGTTGTTGAATCCTCTCTGGAGTGTGAGGCTTTTGATACTCACAAGCAGGCTCAGAGGCTAAAAACAACTAAAGCTCGCTGACCACACTCTAGGGGCCTCCTCAAAGAACAAGCGTGGCTTTGGGGCATGATTCTGTTCTTTGAATCGCGCTGCTTCTCACCCGTTGTGCTACTCCTCGTCTGTGGGTTTGATTGCCTGTATGTGAGAACTGCTTTGAGGATGGCCACACCACACCTGTCCTCTGTGACTTCCCGCACTCCAGACTTGCACTGTGTGCCTCTGGGGTGTGTTCCCTTCCTGCCCACGTCTTACTCCTCCTAGAAATGACCCCTAATGGCTCACACTCAAAACCACCACGGATTGGATTTCACCGTGCTGCGGCTTTCCCTGTCAGTTTGAGCTCCACTTCCTTATTTAGTGTAAGTCCCAGAGATTACCACAACTTTTTGTAGGGGTAATCATCATTCCCAATAGGTAGGAACATGTCCTAGTCCTACCTATCCTGTGAATTCTTTGTAAGGTTTCTATGATGCAATGGTTAGCCTCCGGGAGACTGCAAAGGTGGAAAGCACTCAGGTCAAGGCTAAGTTAGCCATTTCTGAGTACCCTCAGGTAAATGGTATGTCTTTTGACTTTTAGTGCCAGCTCTCAAAACAAATATACTGTTTCATATAGGTTGGCTTTAACCAATGTATATAGAATATATAACACTATGTCTGATATGTAGTTAGCCAACAAATGGTGGATTTAAGAAACAATTGCAAAAAATCTGTGATTATCATAGATTTCCTGCTAACTACATAGGTAATTTTGAACTTATATATATATTTTTCCAACCTCTATCCTAACTACCATCCCAGCCAATGCTTGCTCTGAGCTACCAGACCAGTCATACTAGAAGTCAACCAAGTGCCTTGATTGTGACAAGATAAAAATATACAACCACCTATCAGAGACTTTGGAAGAGCTATGCCATTTTCTGATTCAGATCAAAAGCTACAACGTATCTCTTCTGCTTTTGTGATTCCTCAGAGCAGGGTTCTGGCTTTGGTGATCTAGTTTGATTATTTTTCTGCTACCAATCCTATGGATATGTAATTTTCAAATTTTCAGAGGAAAAAAATCATTAAAACAAACCTAATTTTGAATGTATTTAAAGCTATATACTCAGTATTCTAATGCCTTAGATTCTTCTTGCCAAAGTCTATACTGCTTGAAAACAGCAAATGGGACAAGTACAATGTCCCACACGTTACTGTCTCCACATGTGAAGAAATGTTCCCCAAGTGGATGGCTAATAAGTGTTTTTAACCTAAGAAAGGAGGCAGAGGTGGAGGCAGGTGGCAGCTGGTGGCCAGAGTGCCAGTAAAGAATAGGTGCAAGGGAACAAGCTTATGACACATTGTGAAGAAATAATTTGTGCATCTGGTTGATGGACCATTTGTATTGTTAAATCATGTGTCTGCCATATGCATTCTTATATTACTCATGACTTGTGATTGAATAAGTAAGACTTGGGGGAGAAAGGCAATAGAAGTAGATGGTTCTAAATGCAAATTTGCTCTGAGTTTGGGAATTCCTAAGAGCATCAGTACACTTAATTTTAAGGAAAATGTGCTTCTTTCTTAAACATTATAGGCTCCTTTGACCATATGGACATTTTGTTTCAAGGGATCTATTAGTTTGCTAAAATAGTTCGGGTGTGGCCATGGAAGCAACCTAAATAGGTCAAACGGGACAGAGAAAGCACAGGACGTAGCAGGAGTGTATCATTCTGGTTGCTTTTCCTCTTTTTCTGTCAAAAGCTTCCACGATGAACAACAACAACAACAAAAATTCAGAACACCTTCTAAATGAAATTTTTGATAAAAGAACTGTGGAAAATGATCCAGCATAAGAAGGAAATCGTATAATTCATCAGGGTTTGGGGATTCACAAACTGGTTGCAGTGCCTTCTTTTTAAAATAGTTTATTTAGAAATAAAGCAAGAATCACAATAGAAATTCAAGACAAAAACATCATGCTTTTTTTTTATATTCTCTTTTTATTCATAAGATTGTTTCTTTTCAATTATCTGTGAATTAAAGCAAATGATGTTTCATTGCGACATGTCTATACTTGAGTGTCATGTATGTTCTCCCTAGTCAGTGCTCATTATCTTCCTTTGTTCTTCTTTTGCTGGTTCCCTTCCTGCTCCTAAATAGTCCACTTTCTGCTTTCACGTCATGGATATATATTTTAATTACACACACACACATATACAAAACATCGATAAGTCAATAAGTGGATAATTGGCATATTTCCCTTTCTTGGCTTATTTTGCTTATTATAGTGATCTCCACATCTATTAATTTTCCTGCAAATGCCGTAATTTTATTTTATTTATGGATGAATAAATTTCTATATATAGAAGGAAGATTTTCCTTATCTGTCCTACTGACTCAGGAAAATCACAATCCTTTAGAAGCCTTTTAGTTTTTACATGCATACCCGATGTTTTCATACTGATACTAACATCACAAAAATGATTTTATTTATATTATATTTATATGTAAACCACAAGAATATTTGCGAATATATGGCCTTTTTTTCTCCCCACCCTAAACAGTGACTTGCTAAGATGTCTGGGACAGACAATAACATTAAAAATGTAACTGTAAAACTAACAATATAACATTTCAATTTTTGTATAGGCATATTAATAAAAGAGAGATTTACTTTATAATCATTTCATGACATGAAATAGTAGCTACAATTTTTATGTGAGTACATGTTTTTATTTTTTCCCCATTGTCTTTTTCAGGACAGCAACTGCCTCAAGAACTGGCATTTAAGACCTCATGAAGATCAGTAGTCCTCCAACAGAACTCTCATGAGTTCTAGTAGACTCTATAACCACAGTGACAGCAACAAAACAATAAACAGGAAGTGCCCCAGCAAGCCTCCCTGCTCTCCTGCTGGTCTCAGAAATGCTTCTGTTCACTACTGTCTTGCTGTGTAAACGTTCTTCCTCTTCAGTTATGTTTGGATTATTTTTGTATCCATTCCATAAGATTTGGAGTTCCATTCAAACATTCCAAACAAGATCATAACTGAAAAGTATTTAGACTGTTCAAGAGCATTGCAAAAATTCATTGAGTACCATTATCGGTGTTGACAAGCACAAGACATGGAGGCAATGCAGTCCTCACGTGCGAGGCAAAGATGGTTTTCCTGTGACTCATCAGATGTTGATGTGGGTTCTTTCATTCTGATATGAAGCAGGTGCTCACTGCCTGAAGCAGTCAGAAAGCCTATCAAAGCTCTTACTGTTATCAACGTCAATTGAAATTATTAGCTCTTCAGGTCAGAGAGAAAAACTAATTGAGACACTTCTTGGTGTTTCTAAAATATTGCTTGTGTACCACCTAAGCTTACACACACTAGTTGAAGAAAATCTTGGATCAGTTCCTGTACTAAATGCTTAACACCATGATTTCACTGAATTAAAAATTAAAGAAAACACACACACACACACACACACACAACCCAATGAATACAGGCTTTTTATTATGTTCAGATTACAAAATTCTTGACAGCAATATCCATAACACACACTATAATATGTCTAAGACCTATTGTTAAAAGCTTAATATATACGACTCAAAAAGAAAAGCCAAACAAGTTAACTCCTACCATACCCTTCTCCTTACTTCAGAACCATGAGCGTTAAGGACAAATATGTTCCTCAACACAAAATGGAAATGATGGAACTTTGATTGACAACAGTGTTGGTTAGCTTCAGAATTAACCTCTCAAACAACCTTACATTTTGCTTCCCAGCTACTGGGAATGCCAATTCTCATAGCAATACATGGAGACAAATTTCTAGCTGTGAGCTCTGTCAGACTTCTTAGGCCATCGTCACTATGGCCATTTAATGTTACTGACCATGACTTTTGGCCTGTGACCCATAAAGGTAAGAGAAAGTGCCAGCATTTTCTCATAGAGATATGGATAGATTTTTAGATGTAATTTGATATTTAACGCTTTAATTGATATAGAATTACATCACTTCCCCCATTTTCTCTTTCCAGCCACTCTCAGCTAACCTCACTTAAACCTCCATCATGTCTCACAACTCTTACATTAATAGCATTTTTATCATTGTTACATACATACATATGCTTCATTACATACACATATGTGTGTGTGTGTTTATATGTATAATCTGATGAATCTATTTTTGTCTGTATTATCAATATGGTTTCAAAGTTGAGCACTCGGCATTGGACAACCAATAAAGTGTCTCATTCCTGAGAGAGGCTAGTTCTTCTTCTGCTAGCATTCATTAGAGTTGCCAATAGCTCTTGGTCTAGGGGTTGGACTTGAAAAATTTTACTCCTTCCCTATTAACTCATTTATTGATATTGCCATTGTGCCAGTCTTGTTTAAAAAGACATTTCTAGGAGAGACTGTTCCACCACAGACTCCCTGGTATTCTGGCTTTTACATTCTTTCTACCTCCTCAAAGTAGGACTGTGCTATAGATGTATCCATTGGGGCTGGGTCCCTCCCAATCACTGATCTTTGTATTGTGTCCAGCTGTAGGTTTCTGCAATGGTCTCCACTTGCTGTAAATTGAGGCATTTTTGGTGAGGGATGGCACCTGTGGTGAAAGAACAAGATTTAGAATATACTAAGGAATTATGTTGGTCTACCAAAGTGGCAGAAGTCAATTCTTTTCTGAGAATCCACTAGCCTTGGATAGTCGGCTAGATTTTCAGTACCAGAAATGATTCCCTTCCTGTTGACTGGATCTTAAGTCCAATCAGACACTGTTGGTTCCCATCAACATCTTTATGCATATCTTGCTATGATTTATAGATGTTACAGCTGAGTAAAATTGTTTAATTGTTTATCTCCCTTGGGAGATTGTCTGAACCATGGACATTTGACCATAGGAAAGACTTTTACCTCAGATCCAGCTCAAATTATCTGAGTCCTATCTCCTAACTGTACAGTATCTTCAGAAATAGAGGCCTCTCCTCAAACCCTGAGAGGCAACCAAGGGCTACATCAATAAACTATCATGTTTTAGGAGTCACCTGGACTACACTGATCACCTATTTTAAAGGAAGGTTTCTTGTGCCTGGTATTGGGGATTTTGATAGTCTACAGTACCCGTGGGCACCATTAATTATAGGACTGGTAGCAGAAGAATGTGGGAAGTATTGTTGGTCTCAGGAGCCTAACTTCCTTTCAATACATATATGTGTACATAACGCAATACGTGCATATGTATATAATTTTAAGTATCTATAAAATAAGTAAAAATAATGTAATTTTTTGAGGTTTTATCAAACAACTTTAGTTTAGCCATCTATTCCTCATTCCTCCTGTTCCTTCTGTGTTGACCACCCTCCCTCCTCCCCAACTGGAGCTCCTATCACCTGTATCCTATGGTTCCCCTCCGTGGTCTCTTCCCCTCTTATGATCCCCTTATACTTTTCTGATTTCTGTGGTTACTCCATTGTATATGCACAGCTAAGGATTTGAAACTAGGAATCTCAGGTCAGAAAGAACATGTGATATTTGTTTTTCTGACTCTGGGTGAACTCACTCAATAGAATCTTTTCTAGGTCCATCCATTTACCTACAGCAAGCAGGTATGTAGAGGAACAGAGCAAAACAGAAGACTAGAACATGAATCTGATATATGACAAAGAGACAAATCTTTCTCTGTATCTCTCTATATCTCTCTGTCTCTCTGTCTTTCTCTATCCCTCCCTCCCTTCTTCTTTTCCTTCTTCCTTCCTCCCTTCCTCCTTTCCTCCACCCTTCCCTCCTTTCCCCCTGTGTGTGTATATGAAAAGCTATCATCTTCCACAAATGATGGTAGAAAAACTTGGAGAAACATACAGAAAATGCCATTTTGTATTTCATGTCAAAAACATTTTGTAAAAGTTTGAGTCAGGATAAGTTGCTTCCTCTTGGACAGAGTGAGAAGTGCAAATACTCTACTTCCTTTTAAAAGCATCAACGAACTTGAAAATTACTAGACTGTACATAAGTGCTTCTAGCTCTTCAAACAATTTAAAAATTTTATTTATTTTACGTATTCATATTTTGCCTGCATGTATGTCTGTCCAGCGCGTACCATGCCCCAGCAGTGAGGAGAGGCTGTTGAATCCCCTCAGGATTGGTTTAAAGATGGTTCTGAGCCACTATACATGTGCTGAGAATCAGACTTGGTCCTCAACCACAGTGCAAATCCTGTAGCCTAAATTTCTAGTTTCTGATCCATCCACACATACTTGAACTTTTAGTCAACCTTGCTTGTAAAGAAGGAAATCACACAGAGTCAGGGAGCACTCAGTCTGCACAGTGGATCATTAACAACATATCCACACAGATCATAATCCCAGTGCTTCGAGAATGTCAGATGTTTTTCCTACAGAAAACAGGTAGATTCATAGGTATTTGGCTACCTCTCACTGGCTACACTCATTGTACTACTGTATGTGAGCTATACATTTCCTATTGGAGAGTGTGTCACCACTCAACCCATGGCAACTAGGATTAAGGCATGCACTTATAAGCTTAGAGCCATGCTGTAACCTGTCCTAAAAGCCTTCCAGATGAAGAGGAATGTAAATTAAAGGACCAAACAGCCAGTGACAACAACCATTCTGTTCAATGCACCAAACCCATATGAAGAGGAATCTATTGTGTGAAATACTGGACTCAAGGACCTGCTTCTAAAGCATTGTCCTGCCATCATTCTGGAGTTCTGAGATCTTTGGCAACTTAACATCTCTCAAGACCAGTCTCTGTCTCTATAAAATGAGAAAATGACACTACCCACCTCAAGCCTATATGTTAGTCAACTGACGCAGAAGATGTGAACACACTAAGAAGTGCTAATAGGCCAGCCAAATGGAAACTGACATTAATTTAGGTTATATTATGTAATCATCTTTCAGCAGGAATTCTTTCCCAGTGACTCGCATAATCTTTTTAAATTAGTTTAGGGTTCTGTTCATGGAAATAGCCATTTCTTAATCAAGATGACACATCTGGCCAGAATGTAACACAGAACTTAAATGGTCTAGGTGACTCATAGCAGCTCACTTCTCTCACCTCAATATTGCTGCCTTTAACCAGTGTCAGCACTTCAAGAACAGTAGTGTGTACATTTCCATGCCAAAAAAAAAAAAAAAGAACAGTAAGCCCTATTACTTCCATTTATTGTCTCAACTGAGAAGCTATGTCCAGAAAATCTTGGAGTTCTTTCATGACAAAGACAAATTAGTCTGACAATAAGTCCCTGATTGCAGAATCTCAGGACTGGAGTCAACCATTCACCCCAACTCTTTTCTGTACAACGAAGTCTTCCAAGAGGTCCCTGGAAGGTGGCTGACCTTCATCTAATCACTGCTGTGAACAGCAGTTGTCTTGTCAGAAACAATCAGTCGGGCATGCTCATGACAAGTCTTCGTCAGCGGGATATTCTTACTTTATTAAGTAGAAATGAACATTGATTAACTCATTGTCTATGACCAACATAAGATTTAAATCTTCTTAAAACACATCATGTGCTTGTCCATTTCATGGTTATTGAGGACTTAAACATATTTTGAATCACTTAGTAAACTTAATTTCCATATGACAATAAATACAAGGTCTCATTTTTGTTCTCTACCTTCCCTAAAAGGGCAATCATGATAATCTCATTTTTTTTGCTGTGGGTGTTCAATCTGGCATTTTTTTTCATATATAAACCTTTGAAGAAAACTCCAAGTCAGCTGGCACATATTAAGAGCTGGAGAAACAAAGCTCCAAATAAGTCATTTCAATTTTGTTCTATATGAAAACTTGTTCATAAAAAAATGTTTATTCTTACAACATGTGGTATAGAATTAATAAATTTATATAATCTAAAGGTGATATGTTCATTGCTTTTCTCATTGTTAGGGAAAAAAAACATCACTTAAGGGAGAAAGTATTCACTGTGGTTCAGAGCTAAATAGGTCATAGTCCCTCTGGTGACAGAAGCATAAGGTACCTAGTCACATTGTGTTCAGCCAGGAAGCAGAGAGATGAATGGTCATGTTCAGAGGATTTTCCTTCTTCTCTTGGCTATCCAGTCCAGGACTATAGTCCATGGGATAGTGACAACAACGCCCATGATAGGTTCTGGCACCTCAGGTTAAGCCAGTTTGGAAATGCTCTCAGGGACCCACCCAAGATACATGTCGGATATATTGTTCTTAATCCAGTAAAGTTGAGAATGGAGATTAGCCATCACTGATTTATTTTTCTATCTATAAAAAGCTCCCCTTTATACCTTATATTGTGTGGAAGATATAACTGGATCATACATAGTCATGCAAATTAATGTGTTTGTATTTTGATAGGAATTAACTTTTAATACCGAAGCTGGTTATATGCAAGTTATTCTAGACTCAAATGGCTATGAATTGAGGCCAATAGATTAGAGGTCAAATAGACTGAGGATTCTATTGGTCTGCAGGCTTGTCATAATATGTAACTGGTCAAGTCACTTCACTTTTAGTCTCAACTCCTTCACTTTTACAAAGGGAAACAATACATACTCACTGCATTATGGTGACTCCAAATACCACATTCTTATAATGAGTTCAGTGCCTTCCTTTGTCTTTGGTTAAATAATGTCTAGCTATTATTACTATAAAATAATTATGTGAGGGATTACTATTCAAAAACTTGGTTTAATCATTTTATTCTGATTCACTAACATATTTCATAGTCCAGAGAATTGTTTTATGCAGTAATAAAGTCTTTTAAGCAATTTAAGCCACATCATTGCTCTCTTTGAATCCATGTCTCATAAAGGGACAATAAATTAACATGAAAGTTAAGAATATGAACTTTGAAGTCATAGCCTCAGGTCCAAGTAATAATATATTATCAATTACTATGATTATGGACTATATTTAGGGAGAGGTGTGAGACACAATCTCATTCTATAGTCCAGGTATTGTGGGATGGGGGTTGCACTGGGAACCAAGATACCCAAACTGATATGATCCAGGAAATAGCTTTATCATGTAGGGTTGACACACACAGGCTCAGTAAACATCTGTCCAGAAGCTGAACCCCAAGCTCATCCAACAATCATTTTCTGCATCCCACTTTACCCGCTTCCATCCACACACAAGAGCAATGCCTGCCTAGTAATTTATTATTTTATTGGTTCTTTTAAACCTGCAAGATGGTTCTGTGCCCATAGAGGCCAGATGAACAGAAAAAGGCGACAAATCCTGTGTTTATGAGTGCTTAAAGATTTTGTGAGAAGTAAGCTGAAATTTCTCAGCAGTGTCAGATTTTACCATAAGGCTAGAAGTGAGAAAGAGTCACCCAGACACAGCATAGAGAGAAGATGGTGTGGGCCAGGGTCAGACTGAGGCTCACAGAAAGTCCTAGAAGTGAGATAGACTGGGTCTGGGGCTTCTGTACAGTCCTGCAGCTCAAGAAAGCCGACTAGAGTGTGACGCATCCCACTGGAGTAGCCTTTTAGGGCTCTGCCACACCCCTGTCTTTGATGCTCACGTCCCTTCTTAGGGCAGAGAGCATCAGTTTGATCGGTAGATTTGCATTTCCAGAACATCATAAACAGTGACCTCGGATTTTCCACTCAATTGTATTTTCTATGAGAATGGAAATGAATCCTCCAAGGGAATCAGGCAAAACAGGATCAGACAACCTCCCAGGTTTGAATCCCTCAAAGGCTGGAAACCACTCCCCATACAGGTCAAGAGTGTTGCAGACCTCCTTTGACAGCTAAAGAAGAGGTAGTTAATTAGGATCCAGGAGACTCTTTGACCTATTCAATGCTTCTATTTTTTAAACATATGTGAAGGGTAACACATACGTGACATCCTTGAGATTTTATTCAGTTTCTCTCCTACTGTACTCCCCCCAAATTATAATCTAGAAAAAAGGAGAAGCTTTGTTTTGATTCTTTTGAAAATAAAAGTAAAATTGTAACTTAAAAGGATTTGAATTGAATGTGGTAGATTGAAAGTTATTGATGGTTCCCTAGTACATTACATCAGTCAGTATGAGAGACTTCACATGTAGTCCCTCCTTTCGGATTCTCTGACAAGTAGAGACAAGCTTCCTGGATCGTAATGGTGAAGTACGGGGCTGAGAAAATGCCTATAGATTTAGTAATTGTCATTTGTCTTCATCTTCTTTTTTATGAAGTAAATGTTAGGTAATTTAAATGTTTGCCCTTGGGGAGGTGAAGTGCTTCTGAATACACATGAAAGGCAATTGTGTCCCAGGAGAAGAAATTCCAGTTGCCATGCACTGGGAAAGACATCACAAGATCACAAGGCACACTTGACGGCCACCTCATTTCATCTAATTTCTCTCTTGTAAATCTCTATTGGGCATGCTTTAAGAGTTAAAAGAGCAATGAGACGTGGTTCCAGGCTGAATGCTTTTGGGTTTCGATGGTTCGGATGATATGTGGTTGGGTCTTAAATCTTAACCCTCTTGTTTGAAAGAGCACAAATACAGGGATGGGCTGGGAATGACACCTTCCTTACACTACTTGGTCTCTTCCACCTCATCGTTTAGTCCTGGCCTTCCGCAGCCCAGTGCTCTTTGCCTCTCATCTCTTTGGTCTTACTTTTCCTCTGTTTTTGGCTTCTAGCTCCCATGTGCTGCTGTCTTTACCAGACAACCATCTCCTTGACTTCCTGCCACCTAAGGACTGCCTAGGAATGCCGCGAGACACTGTCATCTCAGAGATGGTGGGGTAATGCTTTTTAGGTGGAGGACGATTAGAAAAATGCATTTCTTGGCTGTCATTAATGGGTGTTAAAAAGTGCCAGATGGGATAGACCACACCTGTAAATGCAGCCCTTGGAAAGCTGAGGCTGAGGTTGTGGGTTGGAGGTTGGAGGCCAGCCTGACTTGTGTTAGACTCTATAGAGAGAGGTGGGGAGGTGGTCTGGGGGCAGAACTCATAGAGCCACAAGACAGAATTTTCTCTCGTTTACAAATCAAAGAGAAGGGGGAATCAGTATCTCTAAGAGATTGTGATTAAACGTTTGATTTTTGTCTCTAAAGTAAGAAACTCAGGTCCCCACAGTCCAGCCTGCTTGTAGTTAGACATCTTGAGTAATCAGAAAGACAATTTGTTCAGATAATCTTTTGAGCAACACTAATCGATGCACAAAGTGCCAGCACAGGGCTAGAAGTACAAGATGCAACAGACTGAGATGTTCCCTGACCTCTGTGCTTTTTATGCTAATTCAAAGATCGAGATAATGAAATATTACCTTAGTGAGTTCTGGAAGCAGCTTTAAATTTGAATACAGCAGCTACTAACCAGTGTAGCAGGAACTTGGAGGGAGTTCCTTCCTAGTTCTCTGCACTAGTTTTCTGAGCTATGGGATGGAGAAACTGCCAGCTACTATGAGTAAGCATGAATGCCAGCTGCCATTCCTGCTGTCCTTACCCCCAAACTAGAAAACGACCATGGCGTTCTACAAGACATCTCCAAAGCACTCAAAGACCATCTAACGTCTTTCTACATCTGTATTTCTCATAGCAAATATCCCTGGTTCATTACTATTCATAAGACTTATGACTCCAGAGTTTTCACTGTCTTGGCAGTCCACAAAGTCCCACTCCAAGAAGAGAATCCAGAACTTATCATGATACCCCAAATATGGACTGAAGGGAACATATGTCCTAACTGGTTTGCACATTGTACCTCACAATCTGGAATTGAGTTGCAAAATCCACAAGACTGGTGGATTATTTCACAAGGGGGAAACTGAGGCTCTGAAAAAGAGGCAGAACTTATCTTACTAAGGCTTTTAGACATGGGACAGCTAAGGGGCTTGATTTTATTTTTACTTCTGTCTCTATTGCTCTATGGAAAGAACTATCTGTCCCAAGACAGTTCTCTTTGACCAAACAGGCCACAGTACAAGTAACTTCATGTTCCCAGGTAATCTGAGAACATATCTTGAGTTTTTAGAAACCTACATTCTTAAAAGGTCGGCTTCATTTTTCTCACAGTGTTATTTTGATAAAGATCTAAACTACGTCTCATTGAATCTGTAATGTTAGACCCTTTAGTGTAGAATCACTGATTTATTTCTTTTTGTGGTCTTCAAATCCAGATAGACTAATAAAATAGCACATAATGCTCTTGAGTTTCCATGGCCAGAACTCTGTTTATCTAAATGTCTTATATTGAATATGGATATGTCCAGAGATGGAGGGATGGGTATAATAAGAGTTAATAAAAAGGTAATTGCCTCTAGGGAATAAGGAGGAAGGGATGGATGGTAACCCTCTAGTGTTTTGGACTCATTGAATCAGAATCTTGTGACTGAGAGAAGAGAGCATAGGCGGCAAATATTGCTAAAAAGTATCTCGAGGGATACTCATTCTAAGTTAGTCTTATATGTCTTCATTTCCTCATTACTGATAAAAAGCAGAATGCTATGCAACCAAATGACAAGAAAAGAAACAAAACAAGAGGGTGTCGCTCTTTTATCTGTTAGCAAGAAATATTTCCCCTGGAAGTCTTGTTGGTGTTTGAGAACCTATTGACTCTTCTTTTGGTGTCACGTGGAAATAGAACACTTGCAAAGTGACTTCATAATCTGGTCTGACGTTCTCATCTTGGGGTCACCACCACTGGTTCTGTAGCAGAACTTAGCCCTGGGGCTCTTGTTAAGAAACTCTAGGCTGAAGGAATCCGGAATCCAGAGAAAGAGAGGAACTGCATTGCTTCTCATGGAAAAGCCAAAAGCTTTCCTCTTGACTTTCTTGGTTACTAGCTATTATTTCTCATGTAAGCATCTGTTAAAGATTCCCAGGGACGGAATGAGCATTGAATATTCCAGGGTGGTGGAACAAATGAATAATTACTACTGTTTAGGTGTAGGAATGTTTGGACATCCTCTAAGATAAAAGAACTTAATATCTTAACCAGAATGAGTATGAGTGATTGATGGGGTATTTTTGTTTGCTTTGTTGTTGTTGTTGTTTTTAATATTCCAAGAAATCTACCACAGACAGCATTGGACTTAGGTTTTTAAGCAATAGTCTGTGAAGACTTCAATCAATATATGAGAAATAATGTGGCTTTCTGTGTTGACTATCAGTGTTTGTTTGACCCTTTCTTCCTAATTCTTTCCCCTTGACTCTCTCTCTCTCTCTCTCTCTCTCTCTCTCTCTCTCTCTCTCTCTCACACACACACACACACACACACACACACGAATGTGTAACTCGTGTATACACAAAGCATTCTAAGCAAAGTAGCATCATCTTTGGAAACAGCTTACTATTAAAAGACTATTCAAAATCAAGTCTCTGGATGTCTCAGCATGAACCTGATACAATAGAAGTAGGTGGTTAATTGCTACATCCATGCTGAAGTAGGAGAATAGGTGAAGGGTTGTGCCAGAGCAGTGATCGAAAGAAACCAAGGCTGCAAAGCAGAATATAAAATACAAAGCTGTGGATATTTAGGGTAACTATTGACATAAAATTTCCACAAAAAGAAGTTTCCTTAACAACAGTAAAAAATATATATATAGAGAAAGGTTTTATTAGAGACAGAAATAATCATCAGTGAAGGGGTGTGTGTGTGTGTGTGTGTGTGTGTGTGTGCAGTGTCTGTCAACAAATAGCTAGGATAACTATGAAAAACTAGATCTTCCTCTGAAACAAGTCTGCTCAATACCTGTGGGCCCCAGTCCTGAGTCCTTGACAATGAAACTTGAGGTCATGTCTTTCCTGCTCAAGGCCAGCATAAAATATAGAAATAGGTCAAGGAGTTTTCAGACAAAATATTAAGGGTCTTTTAAAAGGTATATTACTTTATATGTATGGGTGTTTCGTCTTCATTTATGTCTGTGACTGGTGTCCATAATGGCCAGGAGAGGGTGTCAGATACCCTGGGATTGGAGTTGCAAATGGTTGTCAGTTGCAGTGTAGATACTGGTAATCGTACACATGTGATCAGTAAAGCAACAGATGTTCTTAACTGCTAAACCATCTCTCTAGTCCCAAAGGTTCTTGAACAAGAAGAGAGAAAGGAAAAAAACTGGGGGATCAGACAGGTTTCAGAAGAACCTTGTGTAATGGGGGCAATTTTCTATGACTTCCATGGTTAATATAAGTATGTGACTGATTTAATGAGCTGCACATTTCAATACCTCATTATTTTATTAGGTATTTTAAATTTTTCATTACAGATGTTATTGGTGAAACTTCATTTAAGGTAAGTTTGCCTCTATACAAGAATAATTTCCCATACCTGTAGAGTTTCTATTATTTTAAGCCATATGAAACAGTTAGTTAGCATCTGGCCATATTCCATCTTCATGATTTCAGTTTCCTATGATTCAGACTCAATATTGCTGTCAAAATCAATCCTGGGGGTTGATCACACACTCTCATAACCTTTGTCCCATGATCAGAGAAACTTCCTAATTTAATGTTTCATTTCCTCTCTCATCATCCTTACAAATAACTTACTCCAAGCACTGGCACAGCAGAGTCACCTGTTTTAGAAAAGAGACTTTCTTGAGATCAAAGCGTGCTTCTTCCTACTGCTCCCTTTGTAGCTGTGGCTGTTTTCAAGTTGCTACATAGTTTGGTAGTTACCTAGAAGTCAAATGGTCACAATGATGATGATGATGGTGGTGGTGGTGGTGATGATGATGATGATGAAATATTTACCACCTTGCTCTGAAGAGAAAATGTTAGCCAACTTCTACTTTAATCATGAGACTGGGATCTAGACAACATAAACCTAAGTGAAATATCTTTCTACTTAAGTCAGAAATACCTAATGCTGTCAAGATGAAGTCCTGCATGCTTCACAGTGTCCTTTCTTCTTGCTGAGGCCCCTTGCCCCATTTTTCTAGATTCTAGTAAATAGAAAGTACTTCGGGGCACATGCTATTTCAGTTTATGTAACTGAGTATATAAGTTAGATAATTTTTAAATTGGAGAGTAATTGCATACATTAGTAACGTATTCATGCCATTTCCCCCTCCCTGAAGCCACAGGGAAACATTGTTTTAAAAGCTTACTAAAAACAAAACAAACAAACAACAACAAAAACCTATACTTCTCTTTAATTAAATGTTTCCATAGAGGCTGAAGAGACGGCCCGGTGGTTAAGAGCATGACTGTTCTTCCAGAGAACCTGGTTCAGTTTATAGCACCTATATGATGACTAACAACCATTTTTAACTCCAGTTCCTGGGGATACAGTAAGCGTTTCTGCCCTCCAAGGGCATCAGACATGAACATAGTATGCATATATACATGTAAGCAAAATGCTCATGTGCATAGAATAAAGATAAATCTTTAAAAATGATTTTTCTTATGCGCATATCCGATTTAAGAAGTCACTTTTGCATATTTGGATATCTCACAAAAGCATCACTACTTGGTAGAGTCTACCAAACACACCATCCTGACTTTGCCACTAAAAAGGAGATACAGTATTTCCCTTTCACTTAACTTGATAATGAACCTCTTACTTCAAAAATTACTGCTGTCCTTTAATGTTTTAGAAAAATGCAATTGTAACTTCAAATTGTTTATTGACAAATATGCTTAAGATAAATTTAGCATCCTTAGCAAAGTCCATGGGCTGGTTTGTGGTCCCCGATACACATGTAACAGAGGACTACCTTGTCTGGCCTCAGTGGGAGGCACTTGGTCCTGTGAATGCCCCAGAGAAGGGGGATGCTGGAGGAGTGAGGTGGAAGTGGGTAGGTGGGTGGGAGAGAAGGTGAAAGGGAGGGACTATGGGGTGGGGGGCTTATGGAGAAGGGAACAGGCAGGAGGATAACATTTGAAATGTAAATAAATAAAGTAATAACTGTCGATTTCAAGAGAACTAGCACATGAACTTGGGGGAAGAACAATGATTGAAGTGGTTGAAGATTTGGGAAGAGCTCTGTAATGGGAGGTACTGGAGGCTTCCAGAGCACAGGACCGCCTAGTGTAGAGTGCACTGTATGTGACTGTCCTGTGGTCTGCACTGCTAGTAAAGTAAGACATTGTTGGCGGCACCTGCCTGACCAGGGAGCTACACAGTATCTGACATTGCAGCCTTCCTTCTTTCCGCAGAGATCTTATTGTAATATTCACAATGCTCCAAGCAAAGTTTATTCCACTTTTATGCTGCCGAAGAAACAAAATAAGAGATAAATATCAGGATGATTCAGCCATCACAACTCCTTCCCTTTCTATTTCAGAAACCTAATTCTCAGAGGTCTGAACTATGGCCAGTGTGGGGGAAGGGGCACATACTGGATACTGTTCTAGACACCACAGTTAGAATATGGCTCTGATGAAATAAAATCATTGCCGCAACAAATATAAAGTGCTCAGTCCTTCTTATTACTTCTCCAAAATGGTTCTCTTCCCTTCTAACAAATTTCTAGTGCAGCCAAGGGTCTGGGCTACATAGCCTCAGTTACCTTACAAAATGATAACTGCAAGGGCGCTGCCTGGTGACTTTATCAGATTATAGTTTTGATAATTGAGGTTTATATGGGAGAAATATTTCACTATTGTTCTCTTTTACACAAACAAAACACGAATACTTTATGTTAGAAGCCATTCACAGATCATGGAAGGAGAGAAAGTTTAACCTGTGGGTTTTGTTTTAGGTCATTTCGTGCAACCATTATCAAAAGAAGATTGTACAGAAGAGACACATATGCTCCATAAGAGTCAGCCCATTGTGTGCTTCTAATAATGTTACATATCCTAACTCCTGCGTGTACTGTTTCGCCAACATGTAAGTTGACATGCCACCCAGATCAGAACCCCTCGGAGATCTAATGTGTACCTGACCATAAGAGCTGATTAATATTTACTGTTTTTGAAAAAATATACATGAATAACTCAAGATATGAATCTTTAAACTAAGAATCGGTAGGTCACTGGCTCCATCTAAAAGTTGTGGGGTGAGGGAGAGAAGTGGAGCACAGAGTCCCACCTCCATGTTCAGAAGAGAAGAACACTAGTTTTAGTAGGAGAGTGGATGTGAAAAATGTATCTTTCAAAACATTTGAAAAACTACCCTTGAAAAGATCAGATCAAAGCAAGAAGTCTCGGTATTTGAAATCAGAAGGCTTTGGGTTGAGTTTGTCCTGTGGTAAGAGAGGTTGAGGAGGCTCACAACCCCTCAAACTTCATGTCCTAACATTTCAGTTTTACATCACTCATTCTTTATACTCCAATCAGAATATCTCTTCTTTCCAGTTATTTTTCAAATGTATAAAGATTGTTTCTGCTTCTAAGGCATTGGACATTTTATCCTCTTAAGAGAATTTTCTGGGCTTTTCCAGGGCTACTGCATTTTCAGCATCCATACCTCAGTCTAAATTGAACTCATTTTTAATGGTAAATCTATCTTCTCAGAGAAAAACACAGAGGTACAATTTACCTCTGATGGTTTCCATATGAAATATTACCTCCCTTTTATAAATCATATAATCACCAAAGATGGTAAATTTTTGTTTCTCATTTCTAATCCGATGCCACACAAAAGATACATGACATAAAAAAAATAAAGGTATCTATTGTTGGATTTTATACAATGCTTGCATCAATTATGCCACTAATAAGTGCTTGTTTAACAAAATAAGAAACTAGATGCTTCCCAAGAGTGATTGTAATAATGGGCACGAAATTCACTTCAGAATTTAAAATGTTCTATTCGGCATTAAAAATATTATCGGCAGTAACTCACACACATAAAATAAATAAACATAAATATTTACAAAATAAATAAAATGCTATCACTTGATATTCTGAATCAGTGTTTCAAGACACATTGTTAGAAGTAGACTCTAATATGATAGAGCTGGGTTGCGATCTCAATTTATGTTTAAACTATGTGATTTTTGACATCTTAGTCTCATAACTGGGGTATGAGATTGGCTATTCTTATTGAAAAAAATAACACCTAAAGAAGCTTAGCATAGTGGTTCTTAGTATATAACAGCCTACATGACTTTCTGTTGCTACCAACTGGAGAAACAAGCCACTGTCAGCTTGTCTTCACAATCAGTGCCCCTATTGCTCTTTGCATATTTTCTGGCTCTTTCAGCCAGGGCAACTAGCCTGTTCCCCAACAGTACAAGAGATCTTCTGAATGAGCCCAAGGCCCCATCTCCTCAGTTTTCAGGTTGCGGCCATGATCATCCCATAACATGTATGCCTTTGAATAAATTAAGCACATGGCCATTCTCTTCCTGAACTTATTGGCCTTCCACTTTCACCCTTTGTTCAGACTTACTGTCTAACCCTTTCTCCTTAAGTTCTGGGGCAAATAAAAACCTTTCAAGCCTAGGATCTCATCATTATGCTCTAGATTTTAGTACACTGGAAATAATAAGTCCCATTTTTTAAATGCTACTACTACTGGATTACAGGGTTATTTTATTGATTTCATTATTTATCATTTTCTTTTTATTGAAAATAAATATTTTTCTCATCCAATACATCCTGATTATAGCTTTCCCTTCCTCTACTCCTTCCAGTTTCTCCCCATCTCTCTTCCCTCCCATCTGGATCACCTCCCTTTCTGTCTCTCATTAGAAAGAACAGACTTCTAAGAGATTGAAAACCAAGTATGACAACATAAAATTTAATAAGATAAACCAAAATGATCATACTGAAGTTGAATACAGAAATCCAACAAAAGGAAAAGAGTTCCAAGAGCAGACACAGGAGTTAGAGACCCACTTATTCTCACAGTCAGGAGTCCCATAAAAATATAAAGCTAAAACCTGTAATATATACACAGGGGATCTGGTGCAGACCTGTGTGGGCCCTGTCCATGCTTCTTCAGTCTCTGTGAGTTCATGTGCACCTTGGTTAGTTGATTGACTAATATTCTCTTGGTGCCCTCCATCTTCTCTGGCTCTCATAATCTCCCACAGCATCCCCTGAGCTCTGAGGGGAAGAATTTGATGGAGATCTCCATTTTAGATTCTCTCTGAATAGTGCCTGGCTGTGGTTTTCTGCATCTGTGGATGGAGGAAACCTCTCTATGATGACTGAATAAGGTACTGATCTATGACTATAGCAGAATATCATTGGGGATCATTTCATTGGTACATTTTTTGACCAGTAGTGTTTGGTTTTACCCTAGGTCTCTGGGATATCTAGTCTGGCTCTTGGTTACCTTAGCAGTGCCAGACATGGATTTCTTCTTGGGGAGTGGTCCTTAGGTCTAATCAGGATAATTTTCATAGAAAAGAAACCAACCCCTTCAACTCTTGGCAGCAAGCTCCTGGAAACTACTAGCCTACCTTCTACCTTCTGCCTTTACATTTTACCTATTCTAGACAATTTCTATAAATGAAACTATATGAAGACTTTCTTTTCTGGCTTGTGGTGACTTGGCTGAGTTTTTTAAGACCCATCCATGCTGTAGGGAGCATTATTTTTTGTGTCTTATTATGGCTGAATAATATGACAATTGCATCTACTCTTTCATTTATTAATGGACATTGAGTTGTTATTTGGGACCAATGTGAGTAATGTTGCTATGATTTTCATACAAACGTGTACTTAGACATATACTGCTGATTTTTCTTTGAATGTGATTCTATGAGTAGACTTTCTCGGGAGCATATGGTAAGTGTATATTTAACATTTTCAGAATCATCAAATTGTTTTTAAATTAGACACAACATTTCTAATATGATGCCACTAGCAATATGCTTTTGTCAATACTTGTTATCACCCATCATTTTGATGAAAACCACAACAATAGGTAGGAAATTGTGTGTGACATTATGTCTTCTGTTTTCTTAATGGCTAATGATAGATATTATTTCATAGAATTAATATTCATTTATTATATGCTTATTCAAATTCCTTTATCACTCTCTAGTCATATTATTTATGTCTTCACTGTGGAATTACAAGTATCCTTTATTATGGGTACAATTTCGCATATATGTCTATATATAACTTCCCTTATCATATGATAAGGGAACTTTAGTATTTCCTTTAGTACTTGAGTTGTCTTCTCACTTTACTAGCCATGTCCTTTAAAACACAGAAGACAGTCATTTTGATGAAATACAATTGATCTATTGCTTGTACTTCAGGGTCACTATTTAACTCGGGGTATTAAAGAGTGACTAGTATGTTTAAATTTTAAAAAGTGATATGTCTACCTCTAACTTCTTGGAGGTTTGAGTTTTTATTTGTTTTATTTGTTTGTGTACAGTGATGAGGATTAAAAATTCTAGGCATTATGGGATTCAGGCTTTTAAATGTTTTTAAGTTTTGCACATGTATATATTAAGTACTGAACCCATTCTTCCTCACCCTCTTCATGTCCCTTCTCCTGCGCCTCCCAATAGTGCCCTTTGTTCTCCTAGATGATTCATTTGTACTTTCATGCCATATATATTTAAATATGCACATACACATATAGACTTGATGTGTCTATATAAAACTACAAACCATAAATGAGATAAAGCACATAGTATTTGTCTGAGATCAACTTCATTTACTTAATATAAAAATTTCAGTTGTATCCATTTTTCTGTCACAATGTCATTTTCCTGCGTGGCTTATTTGTTTTTGTGTGTTGTCAATAGTATTAGGGAATTATTCAGTTTTACTGTTTTCTATGTGAACATCAATCAGTTGTCCTAGAAACGTGGTTAAAAAATCCACTTCTTTCCCTCACTGATTTGCCTTAGCAGTTCTTATCAAAAACTGTTTGACTATAAATATTTCATTTCTGAACTACGAGTTCTACTAATGTATTTGCCCTTTGTCTCACTACTCCACTATGTTGGTTATGATAATTTCTTTTCTTACATTCAGAATCAGGAAGAATCATGATGTTGCTGTTTCAGATCCTGCGACATCAAGTTATTTTGCATCCTGTGGTTAGGAAGCAGTAGAGATGTTTTCAAGAAATCATTTACCACAGTAGCTCTAATGTTGGCACAACAGCTACCTTCTGTAATTTATTGTACATCTGTGGTTACTATTTCCTGGGAAACACTTGGGTGGGTTAATGCACTTGTGCTGAGGAGCATGACAGGACTATGATTATTGGCACTCTGATGCCTTTTACTGGCAAATAGTTATTAAACTATTTCTAAGTGCTTAGCATCTCTTCATACAATAATGGGACTAAAAAGTATGGTTTCTTTAACTACAATCTGTATCTTTAGCCATGGTGGTGCTGCCAGTTAAGCACCCTTGCCTATGATGTGCTTTGATGTTTAGTACACCTTTGTCCTCCTGCTCCTCCCCTCCCCTCCCCTCCCCCCCTCTCCAATCCAGAACCCATTCTGTGTCTCCTGCACCAGAAGGAGTTCCCACATACAAGTCGTCCAACCCACAGCTTTCCTAGTTAGCTTTAAACCTTTGGGTTTTCTCTTCTTAGCTTTTCAAGGAGTTAAAAAATGTGAGCCCAGGTCACATCTGGGATATAACAAGAGGGCAAAGACACCTTTTCTCTAACTGCATGTGTACCTCTTTCCTTGCGTGGGCCCCAGTAATGTTCCTGCTTAATATTGTACCCAAAGTCTTTGGCCTTATGTGTTGCTTAAAGATGCATTACTTGTTTGTATTTATTTAACTTGTTTATTGAAGTGTTCGGAGCTGAATCCACTGCATTGCACATGATGGCATTAACTCTACCATTGAATTATACCCAGAGCTCCACATACACCTTATATAATTTGTAAAAATATTATGTATTTAGCATCGTTTTCTAAAGACAACTATGACATAATATTAAGTTTAAAAAGGAAACTACCAAATGATGGATATGGTGGTGGGACTTAAATTACATAAATTATATATAAGCAAATATAAAGTATTAAAAATACATGATTGTAATCTTTTGAAGGTTTATTAATGTATCCAATTTTACCTTAAAATGTATTATATAACAGACACTGTGATTGTTTCTACTTATGAGTTATCTCATTCACTATTCAAAACAGCCTTATAAATAAGTATAAAATATCTACTTCCAATTTATGTATAATAAAAGAAACCTAGTGAGACTTGGGACTTGTCTAACTTAGAAATAAATGTGCAAATTTGATTCCTAGAAGAAACAGGCTTACCGTCCCATATTTTTATCTCAATACTAGAACTTCATATCTGTACAAAAAATTTAGAATTTTACAAAAAACACTTTCTTGGATTGGAGATGTACCTCAGGGCAAAGTACTTGTCGAGCAGATATAAAGCCCTAAGCTTTATCTTGAGCACTGAAAAAAAAATCTTACAACTGTCATTGACCTTATGAACAGTTAACAAGTACCTGGTAAATTCTAGACACTGGGCTAGGTGTAGTGGAAGAACAGCAAACATCAAACAAGGTACTATTTCCCTTAGACTATTGTGCCAAACAACATGGAGATCAGCATACTTTTATGAGGAAATAATTTCCAAGAACAGGGCTTCTATAAAACTCATGGCAGCATTCTATAGTAGGGTTGAATGGGGGAGGCATTCCCTTTCCTGTACAGAAAGGAACTCCAAGCTTAATTTTCTTGCTGGTTTTCATCATTTCAAGTGGGTTTTAGATAGATATTTTGACTCTAAAGAGGCTGGGTCACTTTTACATGAATGTGCAAGTAAAGCTCGCTGACAACAATTTAGTGTAAAATGGAGTTATTGTATTTCTCTTGGAACTAAGATTCTGGTGACAATATTTTCACTGTTTCCTATGCTTCTCTGCATTGTCTCTTGACCATTATGTAATTTTAATCCTGATAGGTGGTCTTCTTGTTTATAGTTTATTCATTGTTTTCACACAAATCCCCCAAATCATACCCCAGGAGGTTATCAAAATTGTCATAACTAAATAGATCTGATCATTATAATCCAGAGAATTGAAAAGATTTCCTCAGGATACAGCAACGTATTGGTTCCCCCTCCATCTATCTCTTAGGGCACAGGTTTCTATCTTTGCTAAAAGCCCTTATAATGATTCAATATGGTCAGAAACAACGGGCTTTCCATGGCAGAAGGGTGTAGTGGAATTATTTAGTGAGATGAGAAGCAAATCTCTGTAGCTAAGATCTATGTGAAACCCAGGAGTTTAAGAATCAAGGTTCCCATCCCTTAAAATTATTGTACAATTGTATTAGGAAGAAGAGAGTTTACATTTCATAGAAATTGTATATAAATATTTATATCACTTTTCCTTAGAGCTTTGAATCTCACTCTTCAAATCCAATACAGTGGAAAATGTCTGAAGGCCACTTCCTGATTATTCTTCATTCAGCATAAGTGAGGCACTTTTAAAGCATCATCTGTTCTTTATAAGGCAAAAGTTGTTATTATTACCTTGCCTAAAATCAATAAATTTTATCATTTGAACAGCTCTTCTTTGGCTTGAGATTTAATTAATGAGACACATGGGAACTATATTTGATTCTAGAGATAAAAAATTAAATTGAACGCTGTCCCTGACTGAAAAACTTATAGTTTAAAAAATTAACTGAGCTACTGGTTGTGGAAAGAACATCTTATATCTATATGGACATAGCACCTGTCAATAAATAAATCTGATGGCCTATGGACTAGGCAGGAAATAGAAGGTGGAATATCCAGGAGGCAGAAAAAAGTTTTGAGATTGAGCTAGGTGGGTAATCCTCCCAGGAAGATGTGAGGAGACAGACATACAGTACCTGAGCACAGATAACCAGCCTCATGGCAGAATGTAGATAAAACTAACTGGGTTATTTTAAGTAATGATTCTAGTCAGAGAATAGCCAAGATCTATGGCCAAGGTATTTGTAAAGATATTTTGAGTCTGAGTCTTATTTCTGAGAGCATGGAACTGGGAAGAAGAACCAGACCTAACTTCAACAACTGGTCATTTGCCAGGAGATATTTTTCATGAGAATCAGAAATTTGCCTACATTCCTCATTGTCAGTAGTAACCAAAAGATGTATGCACTTCTGCAGATTATACTCTAGGAAAAAAACAAGAAAATGCATAATTATTTAATAATAATATACAATGTGAGGAAGAAGAAACATTATGTATAAGCCTCACTGTAACATGAGCAATTTCACAGAACACTCATATCTGACAAAGTCACTTTGTGCCTATGATGAATCACAACAAAGCCTGCATAACTGCTTAATCATGACTGAATGCTAGCAAAATATGCACATTCTCTAAGCCACAGAATATGAAATATGCACTTATATTAAGACTAATAAAATGACTGATGTTTCACCAGTTATGAGTTTTCCTTAGACTCATCTTCCTTAGTTATAATTAAGGTTTCTGAAGACACCCATTTGAAAGATCCTGTCTAATTTATGAGAGTATCCAATCCAAAGCAAAGCTTCCCTTCTTTAAAACTTGAAAACCTCAGACTGAACTCAACAATACAACCTCCTGCAGTACATAGGCCCTTATAATAATTTTTTACAGGCGTGTTCTGCAGATCTCCAAGGTACGCTTCTCCAAGATTACAATGCAAACTTGTTCAACTGTTAGTGTGTTCCTGGTGGTCTTTGGATGAGAAAACAAGTGTAACATTTGGTCTTGTTGTTCAAGAGTATCTTCTTCTTCTCCTTCCTTCTCCTTCTCCTTCTTTTTCTCCTTCTCCTTCTCCCTTCCCCTTCCCCTTCTCCTT
>NW_021604684.1:8635208-8659305 GCF_004785775.1 Grammomys surdaster
CCTCTTCCACCTCCTCCTCTTTTAAGTCTCTGCAAGGATATCTACAGAGTTAGACTGTGAAAATAGGTTATCAACTCATATACTACCTAGTCTTCCATGTAATCCAAGTGGTCAGGTGCAACAGAGAAAGCTGCTTAGGGCCTGCTAACAAAGTCAGCATCCTAGCCGAAGAACACATGTGATGGTGGGGCAGTAAGATGGGGCAAGGGACCCTAGTAGCACTGATATTTAAATGAAACTCCTTTTCACACAATGGGGGGGGGTCTCCTCTTCTCTTTTGTTAACTAGGGATGACACATTCATCACCTGCTGTCAGGTTCTGCCTGTCACCATGAGCATCTTCTCTGCCGGTCACCATGAGCATCTTCTCTGCTGGTCATCCACTCTTATGTCATTCTCAGTATCCGTCTTCTAACTACAAAACCCAGCCTAGTCCTAGAATCTAGACAGTCTTCATTTTTGAGGAATCTATTAAATCTTCACATAAATTCCGATCTAGATTCTTTGCATAGCACAATAATGTTCAAGTGATGTGTTGAGGTTTGGGTTGTTGCTATGTATTATAGTTAAAGCTCTTCAATGTCCTTACTGGAAACAAATAGCAAGCAGAAATGACCTTCCAAAATGCCAACAGTGTCCTATAAGAAACACCTAGCCTCTGCTCCCCAGATGACAATTGTCATGTCTCCACCATTTCTGCTTCCCATGTCCACACATGATGCCAGTCATCAATGAGAGCACATTCCACTGAGCCAGGTGTGGGCTAAAACAGCGCGACTTGGCAAGCTTTGCTATCAGACCTCAAGGAAGAGAAATACTTGCCATCTCTGTGCTTATTCCTTTCTTTTTAAAAGTAAGTGACTGTCATGGGTTTTTAAACCCTGCTTGACTATCTCCTTTCTAGACCGTTATCATTGTGAAACCTCCTAAGGCAGGGGCTCTTAGGGAGTAGATCTGCTGCTGAGCAGTTATAACTTACAGACTGTACCTTCCCAGTTGATGTTCTTTTTACTAACATTGGAAGCTAGCGTAGAAAGGAGTGCATTTTATTACACAGCCAGCAGCTTTTGTCAGGAAACGTGGAAGAGCATTTCCTGCCTTTGCTTACCTCAAGTTCAATAAATGAACTACACCATCTAGTGGGGAACCCAGAAGTTGTATCTTGAACTTTTTTTTTTTTTGGTAGTAAAATAGCCTCTGTTTACCATCTTCTGTATTCGTTGGACTCTGTAATTAAAGAAGAAGAAGAAGGAGGAAGAGGAGGAGGAGGAGGAGGAGGAGGAGGAGGAGGAGGAGGAGGAGGAGAAGAGAAGGAGAAGGAGAAGGAGAAGGAGAAGGAGAAGGAGAAGGAGAAGGAGAAGGAGAAGGAGAAGGAGAAGGAGAAGGAGAAGAAGAAGAAAAGAAGAAGAAGAAAAGAGACAGAAAGTATAGGGAGGAGCATGGAGTTGAAGGTCCACGGATGCCTGGAGACAGGAGTCTATGATAACCTAGAAAGTTAAAAAATTGAAATTCATACATGAGTGTGTGAAGAATCTCCCTATATTTGGCCAGAAATCTCTCTCTCCCTATCGGTTACAGCCACAATATCATTTATTTTGTAATTCTGTTTGCTAATTTTATGGATGAATGCTGAGTTTACATTGTTCCACCATCCCTCCTGCTCCTCCCCTGCATTCTTAAATCTGCTGTCTTTCTTTAACCATCATTATACACGTACATATACAAACACACACATATTTTTTAGTTCACTTAGTGTTACATATGTATTTAGGGCTGACTACTTGATATTAAATAACTGACCAGTGGGTTGATCCCTGAGAAAGACTGGTTCTCCCTTTCTTGGCAGTAATTAACTGTCTGAAGCTCCTCCATTCACTATGGGATGTCATAATGGTGTTGCCATTGTTCAGGTCGTTTTTAAAAAAATGTATTTATTTATTCACTTTACATCCCAGTATCAGCCCCCCTCCTCCCAGTACCCCCTCAAGCCAGTCCTCCTTCCATTCCACCTTCACCTTCTCTGGGTGTCACCCCCTTACACTGCCCTCCCCCCACACCATGCATATCAAGTTACTGCAGGACTAGGCACATCCTCTCCCACTGAAGCCAGACAAGGCTGTCCATTTAAGGTGAAGGATTCATAGGCAGGCAGGCGGACAACAGGCTCAGGGTCAGCCCCCACACCAGTTGTTGGGTGACCTGCACAAAGACCAAACTGCTCTTCTGCTACATATGTGCAGGTAGTCTAAGTCCAGTTTGTGCTTGCTCTTTGATTGGTGATTCAGTCTCTGGGAGCCCCCAAGGGTCCAGGTTAGATGACCCTGTTGGTCTTCCTATGGAGTCCCTACCATCTTTGGGTCCCTCGATCCTTCTGCCAACACTTCCTTAAGAATCCCAGAGCTCCATCTAATGCTTGGGTGTGAGTCTCTGCATCACCTTCCATTGGCTGCTAAGTGGAACCTCTCAGAAGACAGATATGCTAGATTCCTGGCTTCAAGCATAACAGTATCATTAATAGCATCAGGGCTTGGTTTTTGCCCATGGGATGGATGTCAATTTGAGGCAGTCATTGGTTGGTCTTTCCCTGTTCTCTGAACTATCTTTGTCTTTGCACAGCTTGTAAGCAGGATACATTGAGTTAAAGGCTTTGTGGGTGGGTTGCTGTCCTTATCTCTCCACTGGGAGTCCTGCTTGGTTATGGGAAGTGGCCACTTCCAAATCCATATTCCCCCACTGCTAGGAGTCTCAGATAGAGTCACCCCCATAGACCCACGGGGCTCTTCCCCCATCCCATATCTCTGGAACTTCCTAGAGTTTGACCCCTGTTTAGTTCTTTTTTTTTTTTTAAGCAGCCAAATTGTTGAAATTTCATGACTGTAGCTTGCTTGTCATATATAGAAGACACCATCTTTCAGTAGATATCCTGGTCCTCTGGCTCTTAAAATTGTTCTACCCCATTTTCCAAGATTTTCCCTGAGCTTTATAGGTTGTGTTGTAAATGTATTAGCTGTGGCTAGGAACGCCATAGCCAGGTGTTCTTTTAAGTCTGACCAGTTGTGGATTTTTGTGATGGTCCCTGTCTGCTTCTTTGATGTCAGATGAGAGCTATACTAACCTATGGGTAGAAGGGCAAATATTTAGAATGAAGTCAGAAATTATGCTGGTTTGGGAAAGTGGTAGTAGTAGGTTTTCTTTTAGGTTCTATGATCTCATGAACTATGGCTATGTTTACAGTATCAGGCATGAATTCCCTTCTGTTGATCAAGCCTAAGGTCCAATTAGACAGCTGTTGGTTACCACAAGGCTGTGCCACTATTGCACCTTTGGGACATCTCACCGTGCTGGTTATTGTTACAGTTCCTAGGTATGACATCTAGGTATAATTATTGATTGCTTTTCTCTTTTGGCAGTTTGCATAGCACCTTCTGTACTGTGAAAGCTAGTTCTCAAAGAGAAGGTCTTCAGATCAGCTCCAGATAGATTCCTCCAAGTCTTGCATCCAAGTTGTATAGTGTCCTCAGCAACATGGACTTAATTTCAATATCTTGGAAGGAACTAAGGGCAATGACAATTGAATATATTGTTTTATGGAGTGTGGTGGGGAGTATCTTGCACTCCTCTAACAAAAAACTCAAAAAGAGGTTTCTCATCCCTAGTATTTTGGTAGTCTATGACTGATAAGGGAAGCATTATAACTCTGAATGGTTTAACTTCCCCCCCTCTCTCCCTCCCTCCCTCCCTCCCTCCCTCTCTCTCTCTCTCTCTCTCTCTCCCTCACACACACACACACACACACACACACACGTACACACACTAACACATATATCATAAGGGAAACACAAAAGTATATGATTCCTGTGGCATTTTCAAAAACCTTTAGAGTTATTTATCCTTCCTTTAACTTACTCTCTCTGTATTGCCCTCCTGCCCCATTTCCAGTTAAATACCTTTTTTAAAAAATAAGATCTCTCCGTCATAGTACCTGTGTGGTATTAATTGCCTCCCCATAGTGCTTTCTATAACCCCACCTTGTTCCCTTTTTGGCTTTCATGGTATCAGTGGTTACTCCAAATATATAGTCACATTTAAATATTGGGATCTAGGATCCATAAATAAAGGAGAGAATGTAGCATTTGTCTTTCTGGGCCTAGGTTACCTCACTCAATATAATATTTCCTAATTTCATCCATTCACCTGAAAACTTCATGATCTTACTTTTCTTTATAGCTGAACAATATTCCATTGTGTATATGTGCCACATTTTTAAAATTATATACCTATCTGTTGAAGAATATTTGGGTGAAGATGCTGTCTTGTCACCAATGATTATTTTTGCATCTTGGTCAAATGTCAAATGGCTATAGTTAAGTGCACTCATGCTTGGGTCTTCTAGTTGGCTCTGCTGATCTACATATCTTTCTGTGTCACTACTAAACTTGTTTTATACTTTTAAATATGGAATGGTTAAACATTTCTTTTTTTGCTCAGGATTGTTTTCATTATCCAGCATCTTTTGTGTCTCAATGTGAAATTTAGGGATGTTTGTTTGTTGTGGCTGTTTTGCTTGGTTTTACCGAAAAAACAATTTGTTTTCATATAATATATTCTGATCATGGTTTTCCCACCTGTCTGACTCCATGACCTTTCTTATTCTCTCTTTCTTTAGAAAACAAACAGGGACTGTGGCACAGGCACAGAACCTGCACGTTCAAGCCAGATGAGGTTCTAGCACAGAGCAAGGGAAGTGGACACAGGCTCCCATCTCTAATCAAGAAGCTATCTGCAACTAACACCTGCTTGCAAAAGGGAACTTAGTTTTCTCTATAGAGTCTCATTAGGTATATTTACCACGCTTAATGGTAAGCCTTATGACCAGCAGTAGATGGTTAACACAAAACAAACTCAATGGTATTTTCATAGTTTTTCTTTCATATCACCTATGTTGTTGTTTGTCTTTGGGTTTTTGTTGTTTTGTTTTGTTTTTATGTAACTGATCTTGTACATTATTGCTTCCAGTTTTGTGATTTTATGGGTTTGGAGGGGGGAATAAAGGGGTGGAGGTGTTTCTTGTGTCCCCTTGTTGTTATTGTTAGGTTTATTACTAGAATTTTATTTGAAGCTATTGAGACTGAGAATGTATACATGATGTCTTTCTTGTCGTGTTTGCATATAGGGGGCCACTGACTTTTCTAAATCGATCCTGCCACTTTGCTAAAGTTATTGCTCATTTTAGAAGTTTCTGGTGGAAAATTTTGGGATCTTTCATATATAATTTAATATAATATCTAAGTAGGGATAATTTAATTTGTTTATTTTCTATTTGTATCCCTTTAATTTCCCTTCTTCCAGATTTTCTACATTTAGGGTAATGCTGGCTTTAGGCATTAGATAGTCTTTGTTATATTGAGGTATGTTCCCTTTAGCCCTACTACCTGTAAGGCTTTTATCATGAAGGCATATTGGATTTTTCTTAAAGGTCTTTTCTGAATCTATTGGATGATCATGTGACTTTTGTCACGAGGTCCATTAATATAATTTATTGAATTTATTGACTAAAATATATTGAACTATCCTTGCACATCCCAGATAAATTCAACTTGATCATGGCGGATGATCTTTCTGAAACATGCATATATTTGGCTTGGCTTGTAAGTATTTTATTTAGGATGTTTGCATGGACTAACTCAGACCCAGAAAGACAAATATTACAGGTTCTCTTTGATCTGAGGCTTCTAGCTCCAAATCTTCAGATGTGAGTACATATCCTGGAGTAACTACAGAAACCAGGAAAGTAAAAGGGGGACCCACAGACAGTGGGAGGTGCAACAGAGAATGAAATAGCCGGATACAAGTGATCTGATCTGAGAAATGAGGGACAGGAAGACTCTAATTAGGGAGAGATAAATACAGAAGATGAACAAGAAGTCATACAGGAGCCAGAGGAGTGGGTTGTTTTCTACTGAGATTGTGTTTCCTAGTTACATCAGAAGCTACACCCATAAAATCTCACCAATAGGACTGCCTAAACAGAAGCAGAACAAGGACAACACCAATAAGACATTTGAAAGTGGATGAGAGAAAACCTATCAAGCTTCAACCCCACATAAAGAACTGCAAGCAATCAAAGAATGCTGAGAGTAGGAAATTTAGCCTTCTCCAGGGCAGGGCATCCCAACTGATTATCCAATATCAAATGGTTCGCCCTGAAAACACACATACATATGAGCAACAGTATGCAAACTGAGCTGGTTTTATTTAGGAGTATAGGTGTATATACATACTGTTGTGTTTTTACATGTTGGGGTGACATCATGATTTTAAAAGAATGCCAGAGCCATGATACTCAGACAAGAAGACATCAGTGATAAGTACCAACACTGAAGTCTGACTCTTTATGAATGTTTCCTGTGGAAAGAGAGAAACATTTATTTACCCCATGTAGTGGTTTAAATAAAAATGGCCCCTATTGGTCCATAGAAAGTGGTACTATTAAGAGGTGTGGCCTTGATGGAGAAAGTGTGGCCTTGTTGGAGGAAGTGTGTTTCAGTTCTCTTCTTGATGCCTGCAGATCTAGGTGTAGAACTCTCAGCTACCTCTCCAGCACCATATCTGCCTACATGCCACCACACTTCTCAGAATGAAGATAAAGAACTAAACCTCTGAACTGTGATCAAGCCTCAGTTAAATGTTTTCTTTTATAAGATTTGCCACAGTCATGGTGCCTCTTCACAGCAATTCTAAGACACTCCAAGTAAAAGACCAACAATAGAACAAAGAAATGATTCTACCTAACTCTAGCTTGATGGACTAACAAATTTAATTAGTGTTACTTACAGGAGCATTGGCAAGTTACGAACGGATGGACCACTGAAGAAACTTGGAGAAACACAAAACATCCACTATGCAACCCAGGAAAGGAGACGGCAACACACCAAAGTAACAACTATACCAATGGCTTCTGTTCATGGTATTTTATCACAGCAATAGTAACCCTAACTAAGGCAGAAATCTATTCCTCCTTCTGACTCTCACACTCCTTTCAAACTCTCTTCTGGGATGTTCCATTTAGGGATGAGCATTCAGTAGTCATTTATTCTCACTACTTTGAGTAAAGTCTCTTCAGTGACTGCTGCCCACTTCAAAAAAAAAAAAAAAGCTTTGTAAATCAAAGACGACAGAAGCAACTGTCTAGGGGCATAAACATAAATAAGTAAGAGATAATTTAGCAGGCACATCATATAATTTCACATAACAGCTGTAACTTCACCACAAGATCCTATAGAACCCCCATCTGTTGACTTTCATCTGAATTTATAGTACCAAATCTAAACTCCATCCAGTGGAACAGGCCTTAATACAGACAGAGGGCAGTTGTTTGCACGCATAAGAAAACTACCACTATCACACTAATGGTAAATATTGCCTGGCATATTAGTAGTGTAGTGCAAAGGGTTCACAGGTGAATAAGACATTTTATAACAATTCTCCCCTAGCACAGTTACACTCATCACTGGCCAACAGGGGGTGGGGAGGGTGAAGCTTCCAACTCAGTCCCAGCTTTGTTTTCCCATGCCCTATAATCAAAGACTCTTAGGGTTTATTTTCCCGTGAAGAAACACCATGACCAAAAAGCAAGTTGGGGAGGAAAAGATTTATTTGGCTTGACACTTCCAGATCTTAATCCATCATTGGAGAAAGTCAGAACAGGAACTCAAGCAAGGCTGGAGCCTGAAGGTAGGAGCTGATGCAGAGGCCATGGAGGGGTGCTGCTTACTGGCTAGCTTCCCATAGTTTGCTCAGCCTGCTTTCCTATAAAACCCAGAACCACCAGCCCAGGGATGGTACTACCCACAGTGGGAAGGGCCCTCTCCCATTGATCACTAATAGAGAAAATGCCTAACAGCTGAATCTCATGGAGGCATTTCCTCAACTGAGTCTCCTTTCTTTCTGATGACTCTTAACTTGTCTCAAGTTGATACACGAAAACAGCCAGTACACAAAACATATAGTATCTTTGGCAATAGGATCTCAGAATCTAGTTGGACTAGGCCAGGTATCAACAGCCCAACCATAGTGGCAATAGCTGTATTGTTTGGGTGGGTGTCAGAAACCTTCCTGGCCAACAACTCTTAGGGATACAGCCCATCTCTGACACTAAGTTTTTCTTTACATTATGGCTTCTGGGAATAGATTTTCCCATATACACAGAATACATTCACTCAGGCTATTTAACCATTATGTCAACATTTACGGGCACAAGCTATTAGAAATTTTCTCAGTCACCTTCCTGAATGTCACATATACCTTTCCTCAAAGTTCCTAAGAATTCCATAGCTGTGTCTGGGCCCCTTCTCCCTATTTGATCTGACTTCCCATCCTTACGACTTTAGCTGTGCTTGTGTGTCTTCCAAAGGCTTTGCTAAATCTGTAAAACACTCAAGAAACTAGTATCACATTACCTATAAAATGAAACATTTTCTGAATGGGGGGGCAGGATCACTGAATGCCTGCCATGGACAATTCCAAGCTGATCTCAGAAGCAAATGACAAAAGGGGTACTAGGGGAAAGTGTTAGCTATGCCCAGCTCAGCATGAAACACTGGCATTGTCTGTGTCAATTGTTTTCATGAAAGATCAACGTTGGGTCCAGTAGTGTGGATACAAGGCATTATCTAAGCCCCCCAAGTGCCATTCAACATCCTCATTTTGAGGCACTGTCATGGGGCTACCTGCCTTTCCCCAGTGTCAGTTGGTGGCCCTTGGCATGGTTCTCATTGATCTAACCAAGAGGGTGTGTGGCTGTGCTCTCATCTGAGATGTCCACACCGGCTCCCTGAATATGACAGTGTCTAGGACAAAGCCTAGATCACAACTGGCTGCCGAGAGGGCCCTAGACTGGGAAATAATGTCTCCTTCCAGTATATTTTCTGGTGGGAAAGAAGTGTACACAGATTGATCTTAGTGGCTTAGCGTCTGTCTAAGGATGTTTCATCTTTCATTCAGGCTGCTTTCTCATTCACACCTTCATTGACCTTTCACCTGCCCTCCAAGCCTTCCAGAGGCTTACATGCCCCAAGTGACAGTATTAATTCTGATTGTGAAAGAATCTACCTACAATCATCTGGGAGATGAACCTCTGGGCATGCCTTTGGGAAACTCTCTTGATTACATTAGAAGTAATGGAGACCTACCAACTGTATGTAGCACTACTCCGTGGCCAAGATCCTAGATCGTGTGAGTGGAAAAAGGGAATTGAGCAGAAGAAAGCTTTCGTCTCTTCCTGTCTGACTATGGGGGTGATGTAACCAGTTTAAGCCCAAGCTGCCCTGATTCCTGACTTCCCCATCATGACGGTCTACACACTGAAACAAAACATTTCTCCCTTGTTAGTTTTGTTGTAATGTTTTTTTTTTTTAACATTTACTAATTTATTGAGGGGGAGGGCACTGGGAGCATGCATTGTGGAGGTCAGAGGACACCTTGCCTGAGTCATTTCTTTCCTTCTGTCATGTGGGTCCTGGAGACTGAACTCAGGTTATCAGTCTTGGAAGCAAGTGCCCTTAACCCACTGAACAATCTTGTCTGCCCTTGTCCCAATGCGTTGTAACAGAAATAAGAAAAGTAACTGTAGGGAGGTGATTCTGACGCTTTGAGTCAGCCTACTAACTCTCCTGTGAAAATAGTCCTATCTGGCCTACAGAACTGGACTTCATGGTTAAGGTTCAAACAAATATCAGGGATTTGTGGAGGACATAGAGGGAAGACATGTGGTATTGGGACTACAGCCAATGATAACCAGTGTAGCTAATGGCTAATTTAAGTCACATCAGGGAATAGCTTCTCTCGTTTATTCCGGTTATGCGACTTTTGTCTCAAGGGGTCTGGGTATTTAGTTTCTCTCCTTCCACAGGACTCAGACTGATCTCATCTGCCTGTGTGCTACAGCTTCAGCAGTTGTGAGAAGCTGTGTTATCTCTCGTTTAAGTGTTTCCCTACTCAAAAGCACAGTTCAAAGGCAGAATACTCTCTGACTGCATTAGTTTCCTTTATTGGGCCACTAAAGTCCATATTTGCATTCTATACCATGGATTTTCCCTTCTCTTCTCCACCTCCTCTTCTCTTTCACTTCAGAGCTGGTGGTTGCTTTCTATCACGCATACATCACACATACCTTTCGATCGTTCCTTCTTTCAGCCTAAGTCTCCCCAGTATGTTGCAAGTTTCAGATCTCAGCAAGGGCTAGTTAGCAGATAGTCATACTTTCCCTTATCCTGCCTCCCTGCTCTCATGAGAAATGGCAAACCAAAGTCTGAGTGTGCCACAGCTCACCCTGGGGACTCAATGAGTTTATAAGGCTTACTTACAAACTGTGGGTGAGAGGATGTGGGCAGAAGCATGAGTGGCCCTAAAGTCATGAAAGCCAGCATCCTTCTCTACAGATGCACAGATAAACCCCTTTCCCCAGCCTATATACTCTAGCATGTCCTTGAGACTCTTAAGGCAAGGGACAAGGATGGCTGGAAGGAGTGTCTGGATACCCAGGTGAAGGTTCAGTGTCCTCTCCCACACTTATTACCTATGAAAGAATATCAGCAGTAATCAAGCCTGCTGGGATGACTGCAAGCAGAAACAGCTGGTCTCAGCAGGGTGGCATCTGTTTTGATAGGAGGGTAATACAGTACAACAATTCAAAAGCTACTACAGAGGATAACAGCCACATGTTTTACTTGTAATTCCTTCTGTAAACAAGAATTCCTGGAAATAAGCTATGTTTGCAAAGGTTGATTGATTAAAACTTCAATGATGCCTTGAAGCTGTATATTGTTACAGTTCTAGACCCTAGTTACAGCTTCTCTCGGGCTACGAAATAGTTATTTCTTGCTCCTCTCTGTGCCAGACCTAACATTTTAACAACTGTTTGGAATATATTAACTTAACAAAACTCTAGTCTCCCATCAATCAAAGAGTCAAAAGTGTCACCAGATAGCATCTAAAACCTATAGCAGAATCTTGCTTTCACTGACCAACCTGATGTACCCGCCAATGTATTTCAAAAGTACATTGATTTATGACTTTCTTTTTCTGTTTTTTTCTTTATAATTTTTTTGAATTATCTATTTTATATATGTGAGTATACTGCAGCAGTTTTCAGACATCAGAAGGCATCTGATCCCATTACAGATGGTTGTGAGCTACCATGTGGTTGCTGGGAATTGAACTCAGGACCTCTGGAAGAGCAGTCAGTGCTCTTAACCACTGAGCCATCTCTCCAGCCTGACTTTTTCTGTTACTGTAAAAAGTTCATGAAATCTCTACCAGTCTGAACACAGAATTTGGGACAACCAAAATCTGTGTTCTCTGGACTAGCCATTACCACTTATATTTGGCTTGAGAATAAATTCTCCCTTCTCTTCATTCTCTTTGAGGTGAGGACTGTTTTTGTATTGATAGCTATGACTCCCAGTGAGGAGCTCCAGGAAGGATGCATTTCACAGGAGAGGTCACCTGTTGTAAGCAAGATACCTGACTCACAGCATCCAAGGCATTTGGTGTCTTTTCCTTGGGTGGTAGGTGTAAGTGCTCTCGAGGGGGGATGGGGAATGGTGGGGGAGAGAGGCCTTTCTCTGCTCTCTCTTGGTTTGGTCTAACAGACCATGTGTTCACTCTGAGCTGGTTATTTAAAGAACTTTTTTGGCCTTTTGGTTTTTATTTGCTTTGGCCTGCATCGAGAGTTCTCTGCTGCTTAGGGAGGACTCCTCAGGCTGTTAAGGATGAATACATGAAGCTATGTCTGCACATTTCTGGGATTACTATTTTCAAGCATCCTGTGTGTTTCCCTGTCTGCTGCTTGGCTGATCTGCCCTAATAAGCAGGGCTTGCATCTTATGTTGTGCTTCTTTGCTTCTGTTTTTCTGACTATTAAATAAAAAACAATATTTGGTTCAAAATAAAATTCTCATTTTTGACAGGTTTGATATCATTTCTATTGGTGCCATGACAGTTGCTACATAAAAAGACACCCATTAAAATAGTTTTTTTTTTAAAAATCACATTATTTTCTTCTATAATAATGTGGCTTTCAATTGATTTTACAAACTAAACCAGGTATAATACCAATAGAATAAAACAGATGAAGACAGTGTCCACAAATCAGAGCTATTAAAGGTTCATCTTTCCTAGCATTAGAACTAGCCACTCTACATGAGGTGATAGCTCTCGCATCAAATCGCTTTGGAATGTATAAACAGACCACTGTCTTCCACCAACCAAAAGGTAAAAATGTCATGAGATAACATCTGAGGTTTATAACAGCGTTATTATAACTCATCTACCTGATGGTTCTGCCACTGTATTTTAAAGGCTTTGATTTATGATTTTTCCTTATTTCTGTTATTACACAAACTTTATGAAACCATTACCCATTGGCACGTTGTTCAGAGCTGTCCTGAATACGAGTTCCCAGGCCAAGGTGATTCATACTTGGCTCCAGAATAAACTATCATTTATTTCCTATGAAGTGTTCCCTGTGTCTTTGAAAACACAAAAAGGCCACCAAATGAAAGAATATACCTAAATGAATTAAAGACTTAACTCAACTCAATTGTGTTGAAATAAACTTTACCGTTTTCGTATTATGCCAGGCCCTATCTATATTTATTCTTCAGAACAACCCGGGAAAAGGAGGTGCGTGGGTGCGTGGGTGCGTGGGTGGGGAATGGGGGAAGGCTTACTCTTATTTACTGAAGTCCAAATATATTGACAGAAATAAGTAACATGAGTACACACATTTTACTTACAGGAATTATGCACAATTCTTCAATTACAGGAATACTTGCAGTATTAAAGTTACCATGTGTACATATCCACATATGTAATGAAGCTCCCCTCGCCCCAACACCGGAGCTCCAAACTGGTATTGATACATGGAACCTTGATGGTGAAAGAAAAGCTACGGCTCAGGGTGCTAATGCTAATCCTCAGTAAGGGAAAAGGAAGAACTAACACGTCTGGTAAAAATGAAAAACAATTAGACCATTGTGCACGGTGCTCCCCTATGTCTTATTTAGTTTAGTACCAGCAGTTACCTCACCCCGCCCTGTATCTTGTCAAATTGAGTCTTAAACGTCCCTATGTATATCATCTCTGTCCCGTCCCCTGGTGCCTACAGAGAGCTAGATACCATCTGTGTTAGTTACAGGCCTGTAAGTGCATTGACAAGAGATCTGTAGGTTAAATAAATAAATCTAGATTTCAGTCCAGTTTTGTGACATTGCCACAGCTATCCTTACTGAAGACAATTTAGAAAAAAAAATTATCAAGCAGATCTCTACTCATAAGTCAAAGGTCCAGTGTCACATTTATTAATGAAACACTGATGTGAAAACCTTGATGCTCAAGAGACTACAAACCACAAACATGAAAAGAAAACGCTCCCAAACCACAGAATGATTTAACAGTCTTTGCGCCCCTCCACTTACCCACACCCCGAATTCAATGGTCTTATTTTTGGCTGGAAAATATTTTTATTGCACCTATTTTGCCAGTGAAGAAGAGGGGAGCCAGTGTATAGCCAGGATCACAGAGTACTAGAACCACCGAAGGGCCACAAGGTACCAGCTGCAGTAGATAGATTCCCGGCGTTTCTGGTGAGGAAATTTACGTCACCGGAAGAAGGGCCGGCTGATAGGTTGCAGGAAATGCCACGCTTAACATGGCCGCTTCGCCGGGATGGAGCCACACCTAACATGGACACAGTGAGGCCCGCCCAGGCCCATCCCCCGATGACACTTCTTCGGAAGACTCTAGGGGCGGCGGAAGCGGAAGCGCTGTGGAGGCGGGGGCCGCAGGAAGAGTCTGTCGCGATTCTTGGTCCCTCTCAACCACAAAAACAGACGGAGGGCCGGCGTAAGTGAGCCGCGGCCTGGGAGGCTGTCGCGAAGGTGGAGGTGCGCGGTTGTGGGCAGATGGAGGGGTCCGGGGCTCCCACCGCCCAGATCCTCGATCTCGGGTTCAGGAAGTCTTGGGCCTGGAGCGACCGAGAAAAGAGTATCTGAAATGTAGTTCTGGCCTTGCAGGCCTTGCTCTTAAGGCATCCAGCTTTCTATTCCGCCATGGAGAGCCTTCTCTGGGTCTCGGTTTCATCAGCCAAATGGGATGTTTGGCCAGACTTCAGGCCCCTCCCCCAATACATACTCTAGGCGTCAGCAATGCAACGATTTTAATGTTGAGTCGTTTAGGCCAGTAAATTGAGGAACGTCTGCCCTTAGTCCGATGAGGAAGTAGCCCTTGTATGATGCGGTTAATTCATCGTATGAAGAAAAAAAAAAAGGGGAGGAGACCCTGGTTTTTGACCCCCTGTTGCTGTTTACTTGGTGGTCATTTTTCAAGCAGATCCCCTCTCATTGTTTTGAACCTGAAAAGTCTCATCTTTTCGAGAAAAGTATTGGAGTAGACACCGGCTTCATCTCCTTTCTCACCCCCACCTCATCACAAATGGGAGATACAGTAGGGTTTCTGTAAAGCCATGGTTTTTCTGGAGATGGGAGAAATTGGAACATGGAAAAGCACATACTATGTAGTTATAGCCTGAGAATATGTATTCTTGTGATTTTTAACTTTTATTTGAGAACTACCATTTCTAGATGACCGGAAAGATGCCCATTCCTCTTGTCATATGTTGTTATGTTGTCATTGTACTGTATTTGGGAGAAGGGTGTGGGGTGTGTATGTGCATGTTGTAGAGTGTCATCCTTCAAGCTTAACAGCCATCAGTCTGTGTCAAAGCATATGTGACTTCCTATAAAAGACTCTGCTGTTTGTTGACATTCCTTTGTAGAAGGTGTTTGGGGTGGGGATGGGGGCTCTCATTGGTCCCTTACCTGAGAGTCAGGGCTCTCCATCTCATACCTCTGGCCATTTGGGTGTAATTCTGCCTTGATTGTACATGGCCTCTTGGTGGGGAGGTACTAAAGTACATAGTCTGGGAAGGTTAACTGAAGAATGGGCGAAAGAATTCCATTGGTACAGCTATAGGAAAGCCATCATACCAGGTGAAGACTTAGCAGTCTGGCTGCTTTCCAATACACCAGGCTCCTGTTTGTAGCATCTCAGCCATGCTATGTAAGTAAACCCAATAAACACATTAGTTCCCCTAAGGTAAACTTTGGTGGAATTGTACTTTAGTTTGTCATTGGGGCCTCATAAGTGAGATTTATGCCTCTCTAGGGAAGGAATTCAGACAACACAGTGTGTGTGTGTGTGTGTGTGTGTGTGTGTGTGTGTGTGTTTAAATGGCCGTGTGCCTAAGGTACACATTTTATATTTATTCAGGACATAACAGAAGAGAAAGGGAAACCTAGGTTTCTCTAAAGTTAGGTGATGTAAAAATTGGCCTTGAACTGGAATTGAAGGCCTAGGTCCTTATTTCAAACACGGTGCATTCTGCCTCAGGGACAGACAGCATGTCCTTCTGGTGCTCATTTTCCTTATTTGTAAAATAAAGGGTTGAACTAGATTCCTTGCCCGTTCATCAGTATAGGTTCCCCCTCTCCTTTTAAATCAAAGCAGTGTGGTGGATGGGTGACACTTTGAGAGCAAGAGGGCACATCCTAGATAGGAGATACATAAAGGGTTCTGTGAGTATTAATTAGGTGATGTGCAAGGTTCCATTGACATAACAAACTGAAGCCAACAGAAGATAAAGAGACAGTAGAAACTTGATAGGCAGGAGTGACCTTGGCAGTGTAGGACCATGGGATGATTTAAGAAGATGTTTGTTCTGTGTTTATGTTTGCTGTTTAGGGTAATGAGATGTCATTTTGATGTTAGAGTTGGGATGACTGAGGAAGGAACCTGACATGTAGACTCTTAAGAGGATAAGCCATGTGAGAAAGCTTTGCTGCCACCTTGTACTCGACGAACAGTAACTGAATGAAGAGCTGGAGGGATGCCAAGGTACAAGCAACTGAGAGAAAGGGGTCTTTTCAAGAGAGTTGCCATTGATTAGATACAGATCAAGATCTTGATTCCAACTTGTGGGAAAGAGAAATCTTAACAGGCCCCTGCCATTTCGGCTAGTTTTGTGATGTTAGTTTAGTTCTTCTCTGAAATACTGCTGTTCTGAAATGCCATGCATGAGATGAGGAGCGGAGAGGAGTAATTACTCCTTTCTAATTAGTAGTCAGTGATAAAAAGTACTGACAAGGTAGATTAGGTAGAGGAAGATTGTCAGTTGAAAGGGGTTTAAGGGATCCGGGAGGTAGGGTATTTATAGGCATAGGTGATTTCAGACTTTATGCACCACAGTGTTAGGGAAATACATCGATGATACAGTACACAATTAAAACATAATTTCAAGCAAGGGAATGTTCGAACAGTAAAATTTAAGACAGGCAGAATTTGAGGAGCAACCCAAATAATTTTGTTGGGTTATTATAGTGTCCTATTATAGCATCCTTTCAGCTGAGGACATGGCTGAAGGAGAAGGCCTTAGAGAGGCATATTCTAGAAAGACCTGGATTAAAGGGCATTGGCAAAGAACTCAGGCTTAAGACTGTTCCTGGGATGCCAGGACAAAATTGAAGCTTCCTTTGCTCCAGTAAACAGGCTCCTGTGGAATGATAATGGACTGCCCAGGTGGTTATGGCTGCTGTGTGGAAGCCCAATTCTGTGGAGGAGGGTATGGTCTGAATTCTAATAGGAGCATCCTGAAGCCAATCTCTAGGCCTTGTGATGTAGCTCTGGAATGTGGAGAGACAGCTGTGGTGGCTGAGGTCTGACAGTCACAGAGAATGGTATGTAGGTGGGGAAGTCTGGGTCTTCTGAGCCTGACATTTAACATTTGATCCAAGGCAGGTGACTTCCTGATTTACACTCTCCGGTTCTTTATTCATCTAAAAGAACCTCTGAAATTTATTTGTAATTCTGTCTGCATGAGAGTAGGAGAGAGAAATGCCACTGTCCTATTCTCAGAGATGTTCATAACCCACAAAACGTCAGCAGAGTGACTAGGTAGTCTCTGAGGGCCCCTTTAGCATTTACTATTAAAGGATAGATTATCGTTTCTGTCAGATTAACATTTCTTGAAGGTTCAGAGCCTCCAAAAATTGTTAACTTTAGAAATACTGCTTGATGTTTTAAAATACCATCTTCATATATTTAAATTTATGTCCTGTTTATAATCACCTATCTTTCACCCTCATGACAACACATCCTTCACCTGTTGCTGAGAACCAGAATTACCTTCACCCTCTTTTAACCATTTACTCCCTTAAATCTACTTGCATTTTCACAGGGGAGCAGAATGTTAGGTTGTGGGTGGTGTGGGGAACTGGGAAGAAGGGAAAATAAAGACTAGCAGTGGTGGTTTCCTTTATCTTGACTTGCTTTTTAATCCCTCTTGCCAGGAAAGAAAAACATAGTAGTCTCCTTCCCAAAGAGATACTATCCACTTGGGACTTTGTTCTCAATCGCTTGGTGTTTTCTTCACATGCAGGAGCACAAGGGCCCCTGTTCCTCAGTGTTTGAGATAATGCTCAACATAGCTTCGGGTTTTTTATGTAAATGAGCTGATGCCCACTTGAATTGGACAATTCTGTTGTCTTTTGTCAACATGTACCAAGGCTAAGGAAAAATCAAGGAGCCCTTGAGTGACTAAGATTTTCCTCCTGAATGTTCCCAGAGGTAGCTGCTTGAATTGGAGAGGCCTTCCCCTTGGCTATCAATGTCCTGATGTCTGTCCCTAACCCATTGTCATTTCAGGTCTTCCCTTCACCAAAGGCTTATAGCCTCTTTTATCTGACGGGTGTATTCTTGTAAGTAAGTACAGGATGGACTTGCAAGAACACATGCTTAATTATAGGCCTGATGGAAGAGCTAGGAATAGCATGTGAGTCCTGATCATTTAGTTTTTGTCACTGGTTTTTGGTTTTAGATACATTTCATAGGCTAACTAGACTTTCATGGGCTTGTCGAACACCTATCTTCTTGATGGTTTATCTCTATAATTTTTGAATTCTAAACACACGAATTTTGTAAATGTAGTTATATTAAGGCTAGTTAACTTGGAATTTTAAATATATATGGGACACTGAGAGTTACTAAATATGCCTCTGAGAGAGCACTGCAGAATAATACTCAGAGACAGTAGTCATAAAAGCAAGGTGCTTTAAATGCAGTAGATTCAGTGGGAGCAAAAAAGGAAGAGTTTGGCCTCACCTGTCAACCTCCTGATGTAAAGGTCTGTCTCTTACCACATGCCATCTCAAGCCCTCCCTTCATCAAAGCATTAGAGCTAAGGAAAAGTCAGGAGCATGTCTTTTGAAGGGCTGTCAAAATTCTTAAACCTGAAGCCTGTGTTCAGTACCTGGAGGGTTATTCTGAACATCTGGGCAGTCCCTAGATAGATAGGGCTCTTCCAGTTAATTGTATTTTAGAGCTCTTCGCATACTGTAAATCACTGTTATGTGTGTCTTTATTGGGTTAACCTGATAGTATTTACTGCTGAGATTATTGAATGTTGTGGTAGCAAACTGCTCTCAAGAGTGTGAAATATGAGTGAAGACTTGTTAGTGCCCGGAGGTGAGCTTGAGATCCTCACCTGGCAAACGTGACATCTAACATTACACAAGCTGCTGTAGAAGCCTATGCTCCGTAGAGGACTCCAGTGAAAGACGCTTTCACAAAACACCTACAATTTAAATTGAATTTTGAAGGCTAATTAATAGTTTTCTAGACTATAGAGAAGGGGAAATAGGAAGGGGAGGGGAGAGAAAAGGAAGAGACTGCTCCAGCCAGAATAAATAACATATAAGGAAAGAGCCCTGCTTAGAAAGCTGACTGGATGCTCCTCCTGGAGTGTCCCAGGAAGTCACAGGAAAGGGTTAGAAGGTGAGATCAGAAAAGTAGCTTAAGGCTGGAGTGGAAATATCCTTACCCTTTAGGAGCCATGGGTCCTTGGAGACTGGATTTTCTTGTCTTGTATTTTATTTTCTCTTCTTTTCATTTCTTTTCTTCATTTTTAAAGAAATCCCATAAGCATGAGCAATCTGAAAAGCTCAGTGACTGAGATGAACATGAGACAAAACTAAGTTTCTTTTTCATCTGCTCTTTTTTTTTTTTTTTTTTCGAGACAGGGTTTCTCTGTGTAGCCCTGGCTGTCCTGGAACTCACTCAGTAGACCAGGCTGGCCTCGAACTCAGAAATCCGCCTGCCTCTGCCTCCCAAGTGCTGGGATCAAAGGCGTGCGCCACCACTGCCCGGCTCATCTGCTCTTATTCTTCAGTAGCAACCACTGTTCATATTGTGTAAAAAACACCAGCATATTTGTCATTTACTGTTGTCTACATAAAATCATACAAGAGACTTAGTCTATGCCATGCTTTTTATTTTTTCAAACCTGGTGAGTAGAGTGTGTTGCAAAGATTGCTGTGTCTTCGGTGTAAAATGTGATGTGAGAAGCATTTATTTAGTGAGGTATCTGCTGAAGCCTGAGCCATGGCTGCCTTTGCTATAGGCTTTGATGGCACACTGCTGGGTACCACAAAGAAAGCCATCAACCACAGGAGCCTAGATGAGGATCGATAGAGTCCCAGAAGCCAGTGGGAACGCATGTAATAATGGTATCGTGGGAAAATGGGGAGTCATGGAGAGTGAGAGACTTGGGTGTATTTAGGCCAGCCAGAGTTTATAGTGTAGGAGTTTAATGAGCTACAGTAGAGGGCAGTGTGTGCTGTGTGTTGTGTTTGATTTGTAGTAGCTGAAGCCTTAGGAATGGGTGCAGTTGGTCAGTAAGAAGTGGGTTTGCAGAGAAACTGGCAGACAAAAGAGTGGGCACAGAGAGAAAATCACTTAGGGATATTAGAGACGAGTGGTCCCAGAGAAGAGGATCACTTTGGAGCCCAAGCCTGAGAAGCGGGTTCAGGAGGTACTGTAATAGAAGAAGTTTCAGTTGGAGAAGAGGGACAATAAACAAGAAAATGTGGGTGTGATATAGTAAAAAACTGGCTTGTATATTTATTTTTGAGGCAGTTTCATAACTGTAATTTTGTTACTGTTATGAATTGTAATGTGTGAAATGCAGGACATCTGATTGCAACCCCCAACAGTGTCGTGACCCCCAACAGGGTCATGACCCACAGGTTGAGAACTGTTTTAGACCCATGCTATTACATGCCTTTTGATGAGAACCCACACATGGTTCTATAATCTTTATTTCCTTGCTTCCAGGCTTGGGATTAGTCAAAGTAACCAAGTAGGACGTTTGCTTAGGATTATGTGTGGAACACTGGAACCCAGGCACTGGCGAGCGTGCTGAGACCACGAGGACTTTTCAGTGAGGGATGAGGAGATGAGAACGCAGACAAGCATGAGGATATAAGGATTGATTTAGATTATGTTTGCTCCTGTTGATTGCAGAGGATCCCTGGGAGCTCTGCTTATTTCTGTAGCTGTGTCCTATTATCCCGGGTCCTCCAGCTTCCTGAGTACCGTGCATGCTCAGCCTGACAAGGCTGCTGTTTCTCATGTGGAGGAATAAGAACTCTGCTAACAGTTCAGCCTCATCTCACTTCCATTTCGCCTTCTTCATCCTCACACCAGCAGTTTTGTTTCAGTTTTAAAAACAGATTTTCTTCCCAGAGTTCAGCATATCTGGAGAGAGGAGGAACCCCCGAGTGTGTGAGGACCTCAGTGAATGTATTTTGTTACCATGGCTGCAGCTTCTTGAGGACCCTCGCCCCAGAGGGAAATGGCAAACCCTTCCTCTTCTTGTCCACTTGTGGATGTTGATAATATATGCAGAAAAATGGCCACCATAGCTTCCCCTCCTGAATGTCTACAGCCTAAAGATGGCCCCCCTACAGAGACAGCTTGCCTGTTGAGATTAGCTAAATCTGTTTCTTTGATCCAGCTGAACATTGTAAGCCCTGCCTCCCTCTTCAGCTCTGTACAGTGATCCTCCAGGGAGCTGCAATTTCTCCGTCAGATCCCAGCTCAGCTGACTTTCAGCATTTCTGTCTGCCCAGTTAAGGTCCAGCTCCCAGGGAACCACCCAAGGACATGGAAACATATGCTACTGGGACCTCCTAGAATGTTTTTCTTTTTTTGCTTCCCCCACTCCCTTTTTGCCCTATTTTTTGATCATCCCTTAGATATTATTTCAATTGGCCTTTCCTTCAAAAAAAGCCAGCAGTGAATGAGACTGGTGTGCTATGTGCTACTTTGAAACTGTTTGCTTTCTTTATACCTCTTATCTCAGCTTGAGGTTCTAAGTTCATTTGCATGGTTCCTTAACTCCTGGATGACTTCCAAGGTCTTTTGTTCATGATGCTAAACTTACTACAGGCTGTTGAAGTATGTGAAGGCATGTGTGACTTAAAGAATTACCTGAATATATCTGATTTCACTTGACAACCCTATCTACAATGCGCCATTAGTGCTGAAGTGCTCTACATTTCAGAACTGGTCTACATCTGGACCACCATCATTAAAATATTTCCAGACATTCTGACAGTCTGGGCAGTAAACTCACATACCAATAAACAGAACAAAATATGTTGTTGCTCACCTCACTTTCTTTCCCTCGTCTTCTTCCCTTACTAAGGCTTCATTTTAAAAGCAAAGTGTATATGCTGTATAAAAGTGAGTTTGCCCTTCAAAATTGCAAGTTCTGTATGTTTTTTTTTTTTTTTTTTAAAGAGAGTGTCTACAGTTTGGTTTTGTTCCATTCACAGAAGGTACAATCTCATTCCCTCACTTTACAGGTAGGAGAATGAAGAATTTAAAAGGGCGATTCCTCTCCTGGAAGTAGTAATTTGTGGCAGATCAAAAATGCCAGTCCTAGAGTCTGCTGTATTGGGCTAGCTTACATGAAATGCTGGATTCCTTGGTATTAATGGCATGCAGGTGAGGGCGCAGCTGAACTTGATGCCTGAAAAGGCCTCTCCTGTGAGTTCAGACATGCCTCTACATATTGATTTTGAATGCATGTTTCGAATCATGAGCTCCTAGCCAGAAGCAATTTTGTTACCTAGTTTAGTTATCTTGGTTTACACACCGAAGTAATTGATGCCTGGAGAAGCCGAATGAACCAGCTGAGTGGGAAGCCCTAGAATGCAGATTAGAAAATAGGACTTTATTCTTGGGTTCTATTCACTCTAAACTGTTCTTCAGGAAAAGATATTCTGTCTTTAGAGGAAATCAATACTTTTTAAAATTTGCATATGGTGTACTATTGTAGTAATGGCATCAGTATTTTGAACCCTGCCCATTAGTAACCCTGAATGAATTTTCTAATTCACTTGTGATAGGGACACTTTGTATTTGAGTTTGGTGTGCTTTAGGCTGCTCTACTGTGTTTGCCTTTCAGGTGTTTTGAACTAAAATCAGAGGAGAGATTTGATCTTTGACACTAAAGAGAAGCACAGCCATGGGACCACGAAAGAAAAGTGTTAAAGTGTGTGTGATGGACAGTGAGGTCCCTGAGGAAATGACAGCCGATGAGGAGAAGGACTACATGAACCAGCTGTCACACGAAGTGCTGTGTCATATTTTCAGGTGGGATTTTGTTTGGATTACTTTTATGTATCTACAGTGTAAAAGTGAAATCAAACTTGTTTTATAAAGCTTTTTTCCTGTGTTTTACCATATATGTATTAGTGTTTTGCTAGCATATCCGTTTGTGTGCCATGTGGCATGTATGTGTGTGTGCCATGTGTGTGCCTAGTGCCCATGAAATCAAAAGAAGATGTTGGATCCCCTAAATCTGGAGTTGTAGATGGTATATACTGGTATATACTTGCAGGGACTCGAACCTGGGTCCTGCAAGAACAGCAGGTGCTCTTAACTGATGAGTCATTTCCAAGCCTCCAAAAAACTGTAAAGTTAAATTTCTTACTCAAACTGTATTTTAAGAACCATTAATTAAACCAAGAAAGAAAATATTTTATTCCTGTTTTTTTTTCTTTTTTTTCATTATCTTTATCCATACCATTCAAAGACTAGAATACTTCTCTGTAGTTAGAGACCCAAGTTATCATCTTATGGACAGTGATTTGGACAGATGTGCTTTAGGATTCAGTGGCCAAACAGTGTTTTCAAAGCACTCATTACACTGTAAGACATAGATGTGTGGTTTAATGATCCTGTATTTTGTTCTCCCGTCTTTATGTTGCAACAGTACTTTCAGTTACCATGTTAGTCTTTGCTTTCTATTCTGTCAATGGTACATGTGACACAGTACTTACAATTTCCCTTGTCTTGCATATGGTTCATTTCTGGTTTGTCTTTTTTTCTGTGCCTATAATTAAATTTTCTAAGCCTCTAGGCTCTTTTTATTAGGTAATTATCACTAGATTAGATTATTCACCGAGACAAACACACTGCCTATTAAAAGTTCTCAGAACTGTGTTGAATTTTACACATTATTAATGTTTTCAGATTATAAGTCTTTTAAGTAGTATTAAGTTATTTAAGGAGTCATGAGCACTTCGTTTTTGTAATGTACCGTTGAATTTTTTTAATCCTTTGTAGCTTTTATCTTCTGGGGCACAGTATAGTTTTTGAGAGTTAATATCTGAGAATAAAAGGCCAATTAAAACAGTAGGTATCTTTTCTACTATAGCAAAATGATGTTAAAATTCATGTGCTAGAAAAAAGTGTATGGAAATGCCAAAAGTTTCAGTTAAGTTAACTAACTGTACCGATGTTCCAGTGCATTTTAAAATACAGTAAATAAAATGTAGTTAAGAGCTGAAGAGAATAGCAGGAGTTAGGCAAAACAGACCAACTGGGCTGCATGTGTATATTTGAATTCATGAAGAGATCTAGTTTAAAAAGTTGGTTTTCACATCATTGTGGAAAAGATGGATAGGTGATGATCTCAGAGCCTACAAACATTTGGAGAAAAAAATTAATAGCATGTCTTCATCTCAGATCCTGTAGCTTTATTATAAATGGCAAGAGTTAAACATTACATTTCTGAATTGTAGTTAGCTGTTGATTGATGGTCACTACATGCTGTACATTACATTGGTTGATCATGCCAACCCCATAAAAATGTGCAAAAATTATGTCTCAGAAATAATTTAAAATGTTTTTT
>NW_021604684.1:8659405-8667883 GCF_004785775.1 Grammomys surdaster
CCCCCCACTCCCACCTCCCCACCCTCAAAATTCCCACCCCCTGGGGCATCCAGCCTTCATGAGGTCAAGGTTCTCTTCTTCCACCTATGCCCAGCAGGGCCCTCCACTTTTACATATTCAGCTGAAGCCCTGGATCCCCCCCCTAAGTGCTCCCAGGCTGGTGGTTTAGACCCTGGGAGCTGTGGTTGGTTGGTATTGTTGCTCTCCTCATGGTGCCACAAACCCTTTCAGCTCCTTCAGTCTTCACTCTAACTCCTCTATTGAGAACCCCATGATCAGTTCAATGGCTAGTTGTGAGCATCTGCCTCTGAATATGTCTGACTCTTGAAGGCCTCTGAGGAGATATCCATATCAGGCTCTTATCAGCATGCACTTCCTGTCTCCCACATCAGCATCTACCTTTGGTGATTGCACATGGGATAGATACTCAGGTGGAGTGGTCTTGAGACGGCCCCTCCTTCAGTTTCTGTCCCTCACTTTGTCTCCATATTTGCTCCCTTGAGTATTTTGTTGCTCCTTCTAAGAAGGACCGAATCACCCTCACTTGGTCTTCCTTCTTTATGGGCTTCATGTGGCCTGTGAGTTGCATCTTGGGCATTTCAAGGTTCTAGGCTAATATCCAATAATCAGTGAGTGAATACCATGTGTGTTCTTTTGTGATTGGCTTACCTCACTCAGGAATTTAAAATGTTTGGATATATTGTGGACACATTGGACCATATTTTACATTGAAAGCAGATACTACTTTCTAGTTGGGTGGATTATTCAAATGTGAGGATGATAATCAAGCAAAGAGGTCTTGTACTGTTTCTAATAAATGTGAACACATTAACTGAATGCAGAAACTCTGAGCTGCCCTGAGTTTATAGTCAGGGTTTTTCTAGAATGAATAGTTTAAGTTTTATTTTTAGGCTCCTAAAATTTTTATCTGAAGACTCCTGCTGTAATTATGTGGTAATTACTTAACATATTCTTGACAAAAAAAAGAAAAAAAGAAAATAGTTGGTCTCCCTTAGAAAGAAATCTAATCTTTGTTTACTCTTTTCTAGAATGTACTTATATACTTTTATAATATGTTTTTTATTAACTTATGAAAAATTAGGTTTCATTATGCTATTTTTCACGTAAAATTTGTTTTTGTTATTTGTCTGTCCCCTGCCTCCTCCGCCCCACTTCCTATGTGCCCTTTTAATGCTGGTTTTTTAAATCACACCTATCATAGAAAAAAACATATATTTCTACTTCCTAGGGAAAGTTTGATGAAAAATCATCCTGATTTCTTTTTAACTGTTACTTAGAAGTTATAAAACTAATTCAGGCAAAATTGGATAATAGTAAAAATATTGGAATGGTGTAAAGCTTGGTTTAGAGAACAAATTCAGTGTTTTTCATTGCTTATATAATATCTAGTCAAATATCTTCTGAAAATTGTTTTAAGTTCTAGAGAATCACAGTAATTTTTTGTGGAAATTTAATTGGAATTTATTCTCTTTATTTAAATAGCTTTGAGGAAGGGCTGGTGGGAGGAAGGAGCACAGTACAGCAGAAAGATACTGACCATGTATACATGCACTTGGCTGTTGGAATTAGAATCAGCCTGCAGTATGTGGGCATTGCTGCCTTTCCCACTTACCTAGTTGTAGGAATTCCTGTAGGCTTAGCTTTTCTAGCCAGTTTCACTACATTTAAGATGGCCCAATAGTAGCCCTACCTGCTGAGTGAAGCTCCCAGCAGATGAGGAAGATACCCTCAGCAGGACTTTGAAGATAATTTAGTGAAGGAATTTGTTACATAGGTGTAGGTTGCGTTGAAGGGACCAGTGAAGAATGTTGCAGACTCATCCAGGAGACTGGTGGCAGTGGGAAGTAGCTCTGCTGTTCCTGCCTTCTCTTTGACACAGAAGCTGTTAGCTAGACGACCAGGGACAGGGTGGCACTGCAAGAGTTGTGTGGCCAAAAGACAACCTTGTAATACTCTCCTTGTAATATAGTTGTGACACTGTTCCCACTGAGTAAAAGATTGATTCCACTTGACGGTCTAGGTGCATGTGGAGGGCTTTTAAGGACAAAGATGAGATTTTCTGCTATTCAAAAATAGATGTTGGTGTCATTAGAAACTAGATAGAAACAGGTTGGTTGTTAGTTTCAGGAAGGAGATAAGATTGGGAAGAGTCAGCTTTTGGGTAGAGTCTCTCAAAGGACAGCAATGTTAGGCTCCTGTCTGCAAGCATAACAGAGTATCATTAATATTGTCAGGGATTGGTGCTTGCCCATGGGATGTGTCTCAAGTTGGGCAGTTATTGGTTGGTCATTCCCTCAGTCTCTGCTCTATTCCCTGTGCCTGTATTTCTTGTAAACAGGATAAATTTTGGGCTGAAAGTTTTGTAGGTGGGCTGTTATCTCTGTTGCTCTACTGGGGTTCCTGCCTGCCTATAGGTTCTATATCCCCAGTGTAGTTAGTCACAGCTGTGGTCATCCTCACTGATTCTTGGATGCTTCCCTTATCCTAGGTCTCTGTCTGGTCCTAGAGATGCCCCCCACCCCTCTCCATTCCCACCAGTTGCAGATTTCCATTCATTTTCATTGCCATCTCTCCCGTCCCTCCCCACATCTGATCCTGAACCCCCCATCCCCCTCCCTATCCCCTCTCACTCCCAGTTCCCTCCCTCTATCTGCCTCAGTGACTGGAACTTGAGGACTCTTACGGAAGAATAGGAAGGATTGCAGCCCCAAGGAGGATAGGAACTCCACAGGAAAACCAACAGAGTCAACTAGCCTGGACGCTTGGGGCTCTCAGAGACTGAACCAGAGAACATACACAGTCTGGACCTAGGCCTCCCCGTATTTATGTAGCAGATATGCAGCTTAGTCTTACTGTGGGCCCTGAAGAACTAGAGCAGAGGCTATCCCAGAAGCTGTTGCCTGTGCGTGGGATATGTTCTTCTAGCTGCACTGGCTTGTCTGGCCTCAGAGGAGAGGATGTGCCTAGCCTTGAAGATTTGAAGTGCCAGGGTCAGAGGTTGGAGGGGGGCATACCCAGGGAGGCCCTCACCCACTCAGAGGAGAGGAGGAATGGGAGAAGGATTGTGGGAGGGGGTGACCTGGGGTGGGGCAGTGAACGGGATATAAAGTGAGTAAGTTAAAAAATTTAAATAAAATATTGAAAAAAGAAGATTGGGAAGAGAGGAAATGAAGGAAAGGCTTTAGCAACACGCATGGCAGTACAGTGAAAGGATGTGTGCTGTACATCAGCGCGCATGCGCTCGTGTGGAGAACAGCATTTCAAGAGCACTGAGCTGGGAGGGGACTCTCGGGACCCGTGTTGTGACCATGACAGGAAGTTGGCTGGCTCTCCTCCCTTCTCTCTGTCTCTCCTCCCTTCCCTTGTCTGCCTTGAAATGTGCTGGGGGTTTGCATTGGTTTGTTTTTCTTCTTTGCACTGTTTTTGCCTTTTGGTATGTTTATTTACATATTTTGTCCTTAAAAACTTATGGGAAGTATTATAGTTTTATCAACTGTCGCACAGAAAGAGTTTAGTACTTTATTTATTTTTAATATTAAATACAAGCCAACTTGCCTGTATTTACTTAAAAGCTGAATGGGGCTGGACGGCTGTTTCAGTGGTTAAGAGCACTACAGAGAACGCAGGTTCGATTCCTAGCATCCACGTGGTATCTCCCAACCATGTATATATAACATCTGTCCCAGGCATCCAGCTCCCTCTGCTGACCTGCAAGGTCACCAGGAGTGCATGTTGTACACATACATACATGTAGGCAAAACATGAAACATCAAATAATAAAACAAATTTAAAAAAAAGTTGTGAGCTGAATGACCCTACACACTTAAAGTGCTGCGAACGTTCCTAGGTCCTCACATCATTTAAAGGGTGGGAGCATGATAAGAGGAAAAGACCTGCATGCATTCTTGAATAATATTTCTTTCCATTACAAAGGTACCTGCCTCTGCAGGATATCATGTGCATGGAATGTCTTTCTCGGAAGCTAAAGGAAGCAGTTACTCTGTATCTGAGAGTTGTGAGAGTGGTGGATCTCTGTGCAGGCCGGTGGTGGGAATATATGCCGAGTGGTAAGTACACAGCTTTTTAAGGGACATTTGAGCCCTATTAGAAAGTGGTAAAAATGGCGTCCATAGAATGTAACTTTTTTTTTTTTTTTTAAGGTAACCAATTTATGACATGAAAGCAGAGGGGAAGTGTTTGGAGGAGAGGGTCCAGCAGGAGGAAGGGGAATAAAAGATGACGGCTATACATGATGCACATGTCATGGGAGGCTCTTATTAAAATGATAATTGCAAGGGCTGCCTTCTTTTAACAGTTGTCTGCTAATTAGTATGCTTATCTGTTGCTTATTAACTAGAGTCTTTTAAAATCATGCTTTTAAAAAGTAATATTCAGACCGTGAGACTTTGAACACAGATTGAGGCCGAGGCAGACAAACTCAACAACAGCAATAGAACATCAAAGAAGTCCTTACCAGAGGATAGAAGCGGAGGTTAAAGAGATACCTGGACAGACCGTCCACACTACCTCTAGAGTTCTGTAATGTGCAGCTCGTGTTGCTGGGCCCTTTCAAAAGATCATAGCACACACATTCTTGAAAAGAACATTGCAATGTTAGGCTGGAACTTAGCTTAAAGGAAACAAAACAGAGTTGTCTTTAGTCACTTAGGAAGCAGTGTGAAGGGAAAGTGTTCATTTAACTCTAGAGAGTGATGGTTTGAGGTAGGCAAGAAATCAGGCAGGGCAGCACGAGAATAATTACCTCATTCTGTGTTAGATTTGCTTTAGCAGAGGTTGCAGGCAGGATTCCGGGCAGAGAATTCAGGATTCAGGGCAGCAGAGATCCCATGTGCTCCAAGCTTAGCATTAACATCAGGGCACTTACCAAATTAGGAAGAATCTGTGTGCACATGGCCAGTTTTCAGCCTGTTAATAAATACGTAGCCCAAAGCTTTTTCATCTCTGCAGTGAATATAAAAGAAAGTGGTGTAGCAGTCTGTAGGAGGGGACACATTAAATGTGTTTAGTGCTGCGCTGACCTGTTCTCTACAGTTTAAGTCCTGGATCATTTTTTAGTTCTTACTGGTTCTTACTATATAGCCACAGCTGGCTGGAATGGACTATATAGACCATACAGGCCTTAAATTCACAGAGACTCACCTGTCTCTACCACCTCAACCCTTTACCCCCGCTCTGATATTAAATACATGTGCTATCAATGCCCAGCTGAAGCCCTGAATCTCGATCGAAGTACCTGATGGCTCATTTGTATAAACTCTTTGGAGTCATATCCCATCTCTGTTAACTCTCCCCACTTATGCTTGGTTCTTACCACTGACCGTTGTGATTTTTATAGTTAGCAACTCTGGATTAGTCCTATATAAATAGAACATTTTTAAAAAGCTTCAGTTCTTTATACTTTAGTTGAAAACTTAATATTTTGTTATCAGTGGGCAGACAGTTGGCTTTCAGATCTTTTGAGCCTCGAGTAATAGAAAACATGCCATGCCTGTGACTTGTCTCCATATGTGTTTAACCAGTAGCTCCTGTGGTGAAGGTTGCCTGTCTGTCTGCACCTTGTTAATCTCTGCTGCAGCGCACAGCTGGCCCCCAGATACTCGGTTGTTTTGTTTTGTTGTTGTTTCTCACCATCAGCATCTGCTCACCTTCAGTTGTTCTTACTTTCTTAGCCAACTTCCTTTTGTCTTTTTTTTTTTTAAATGAACTTTCTGAAATAATGGGAAATAATAGTTTAACATATAAAAGAGCAATTGCAAGGAGATGGTTAGAACAGGCTGAACCTAGTTTGCAGGTAGCATGTGAGAAGTATTTTCCATGTAATGAGACTGGCATATCTTCTGTTGAAACGGTTTCTTCAGCTGTGGCATTAGCTTCGTAGGACTTTCACAGGGAACCTTTTCTGTTTAGATTTTTGTTAAAACTTGTTAAGTAGTTAGTACATATATATGAAGCTGTTCTAAATGCTTCTGACTTCCTTAGGCTTCACAGATTCCAGTTTCCTAACACTCTTGAAGAAGATGCCAGATGTTGAACAGCTATATGGCCTTCACCCTAGATACCTCGAGAGGCGGAGAGTGAGGGGCCATGAGGCTTTCAGCATTCCAGGAGTCCTGGAAGCTTTGCAGGCCTGCCCAAACTTGGTGGTAAGTATGCTGCTGGAACATTTTAACAACACCAGCTGGTTGATGAAATAGTGGATCACAAAGACTGTGGGGCTTATTCACTCACATGCAGACTGCATGCATAACACACTTTATCTTCAGTTCCATCAGTTAGCATCTTGTACAGAAAGAGACACTTGGGATACGAAATGAAGCCTTCCTTATGCTTGCCATGGTGCTATTTTCTAGGGTGTAGAAACATCTCATTTGGAGTTGGTAGAATCCATTTGGACATATATGCCGCATGTTCATATTTTGGGGAAATTTCGTAATCGTAACGGAGCATTTCCGATTCCTCCTGAAAATAAACTGAAAATCCCCATAGGAGCCAAAATCCAAACTTTGCATTTAGTTGGTGAGTACCTGCTTTCTAGTTCACTTGTCATGCCTTGAAACACTGTGTAAGTGAATATTCACTGAAACAGTTATAAAATTTTAAATATCATCTTACTGGTTGGTTGTAGAACAAGAAGCACTTGTGAGACTTGTATAAAAGCTCAGATTTTCCATAAGGTAAAGATCTCTCAGGGGCCCTGTTGCTTTTCAGGCAGTCAGTTGTTGTGCTGAAGACAGCTTTGAAGGTTTCTCTTTGTGTTTTCCCATCAAGCTAGTACTCTGCCTTTACTCTGATTATGCCCTGTAGAGGAGAGGTCTTGAGTCAACTTTTTGAGAGGAGGAATTTTATTTAATATTTGTTGTGTTTGTGTGTATGATGTATGGGCATGTGTGTGCCACGATGCACATGTGGAGGTTAACGGACAGGTGTATATAGTTCTGTCTTTCCATCTGTAAATGGGTCACATGGATGGAACTAGGTCACCAGGCTTACATGGCAAGTGTCTTTACTGCATGACACAAGTGCTTTCATCTACTAAGCCAGGGTAATGTTTTACTATGCTGTGTCTCATTCTACATATAGAAACTAAGGAGTTAAACTTTTAAAATTTACTTCCATTCCTTGTTATTAAGAAATGAGTCAGGATCTTCTGCGTAGCTCAGGTTGGCCAGGAGCTCTGTATCCGTCTTTGTCCTTCCAGCTCCTGAGTGTTGGCATGGCAGTGTGATCACCATGAGGTGTGTGTCACCATGGCCAGTTAATTTACTTAAGTTTAAACAGGCAGGTATAGCTAGTGCCTACTAAGCCTCAGTCTAACCCTAGATAATTTAATTGTTAGTTTTTCTCAACAAGTAAAAATGTGCCATGTTCTTCCATCTAGAGCCACTGGAATGAACATTCTCTCTCTTCCTTTTCCCTCTCAGACATGGTGATGGAGTGAGGGGTCTTTCCCAGAGATTGCTTTGTTTGCATGGTTGCATTGTGCTTTCCCATGTGCACACTCTGTAAAATTACATCACAGTAATTTTAACAGGGGAAAATATTTGATCAAGTTTAACTTTTCATCCTTGGCTTAATCTGCTAAGAGACAATGTAACATTGTATTTTTTATTTATTTTGAAACAGAATTTTATGTAGCTAAGGCTGGCTTCAAACTTATTAGATAGCTAAGGGTGACCCTGAATTTCTGATCCTTCTGGCTCCTCTTACCAAGTGCTTGATACAGACATGCACTGCCATGCCCAGTTTTATGTGGTGTCACAAAGATGAAGTCAGGTAGGTCCTTGTGCATGCTAGGCAAGTGCTCTTATCAACTGAGCCATATCCTCAGCCTGAATATTTTCAGTTTCATACTTTGTTAATATTTTACGTTTATATTTTATTTTTAAGCTTAGTATTTTATTATTCTATTAGTGTTTATGTTGAATATATGCCCAAAGATTACTCCAGATATTGGGAATATTCTGAGCATCTAGAAATTTCAAAAGTGGGGTTAAAAAGTCACAGGAAGACCTGGCAGATAATGCAGGATAGTCATGTGTGTGACTACGAAGAATAGTAGAGACCCCTCTCATTTGTAAGACTGTGGAGTGAATCTGAGCAAGGATTGGAATATTTGGATTTTTTAAGTGATAAAGAGGTTGTACTTCTGAGGTTATGATGTAACCTCAAGGTAGAAGATTTTTTATATATATATATATTTTCCATAATGCCTGTACCAGTTCATTGTCATTATAGGTATTTGGTAAGTTTCCCTGAAATGCATTAATTATGTGATTGACTCATAGCTTTGAACTAACTGTATGGTGGTACTGTGAACAAATGCTTTGTTTATAGACTACGTTTGGCAGAAAGTAGGGCTGAGCATCAGATGCCTGTCTTTGGCTCTTTCTTGCCAGTTCTATGCCTCTCTTGGTCTGGCTTTCTTCCTTTGGTCTT
>NW_021604684.1:8667983-8773238 GCF_004785775.1 Grammomys surdaster
CCCCCCCCCCCCCCCCCCCCCGTTTTTATTCCTGTCTGTTGCCATATGGTGTGTTTACAAAGCAGTAACTCAACTACTAAGGAGCAGGTTTCTGACGCTCCTTTTCCTTTAGGATTTACAAGTGTTGGCATTTCTACTTCCATATCTGCTGATACCTCTCCCATTGGACACTCTTCCCCTTCCGGATTGAATTTTCTGTATATAAGATTCATCAAAGGCAAAAAGCAGCCCTAACAATTTGAGATGGTAAAATAAGTAGCTGTCCGATTTTTCCTAAAGCTGTGCTAGCTTCTTCCACATATTTACAGATGCCTAAACTCCCTATAATTGTGTAAATGATGTCAAGGTGTATCTTGTCTACCATAAGCCATAATATTAAAGCTTATTTGGCCTCATTGTGCTGAGAAATTTCTTCTTACTGATGGGGGGTGGGGGGGGAAGCTAGAAGTAATTGGCAGCCCTAAGGTATTGTGTAACTAAGCTCTGTCTTCACAGTTGTACTTTGAGAAACTTATTTTTACTTTGAATCTTACAAGGTATGGCTATGAGACAGATGTGTGTTTTAAACACAGAAACAGATTTTAAGTCACATTCTTTATAATACAGTTTGCATAAAAGTTCTTTAATAGCCTGTTTTAAATAAACCAAATTTGATAGACGTTAATTATGTAATTGGTTCTGAAAGAAATCTCCTTGAAGGATAGACTGTCCATTGAAAACTGGACTCTAGTACACTGTATGTAGACTACAGAGTATTTTTGTCACTTTCTTGTTCTTTTGTGTGTGTGCTCTAGGGGTCAATGTTCCTGAAATCCCTTGTATCCCTATGCTAAGGCATCTGTACATGAAGTGGGTGAGACTCACTAAACCACAGCCGTTTAAAGATTTCCTTTGCATCAGCTTGCGAACTTTTGTCATGAGGAACTGTGCAGGTAATACTATATAGTTATGGGTGAGTTAAGCATACTCTGTTGTAAAATGTCATGATGAACTCTGCATTTGTACTGAAAATTACGTTACTACTATATGCTTTTTGACTCATACAATTTGTGAATGTAACATAATCTTTTGTTTAGTTGAAATATAACGTTAGCAAAAACAAAAACCAACAGCTTAGTGTTTTATAAGCTTGACATTAGTTCATTGGATTGTTTTAATACATTTCAGTCATTTTGGTTTCTGATTTTCTAAGTATTAGGGACAGTTATTCCACATTTAGCTTTGTTTTTATGATGTTCCTCAGCTAAACAAAGCCTTTAGCACCTCGTCTGTTATCTGCATTGTCAAGGATAACGACTCCCGGTTTGGTCTTAATGTAATAAGACCTATTTGCTGTCTACGTGGCTGTGCAGCTTCTTACCCTGTAATGTTGTTGATCACTGTTGTCTCACCCTGAGACAACCTATGTCCTCTTTCAAGTTTATGCATGGTTTTTAGAGTCTGCTTTTCTTGCCATCTCTTTCTCTTCTCTTTATTACTTTCTGTGGAGTGCAGCATCTCTTTGGTACACATATTTGGTCTTTTTTATCCTTCCGGGATTATTTATATGCTGTTTCTCCGTTGGAAGTCTTAATGGACAGGGCCATTGCTTTTTTGGTCTTTGCTTTTCTCTAACATACGCCTAGACATAAAGAGATGATAAAATGGTAAAGCAGCGCATTTGAGTGAAGGATCACATTTTCTTCATGATGTTTTTGTTCCCTTTGTTGTTTTGAAATGAAAGTTATTGACAAGTATATTCACAAAACATACTGCTTATTTCAACATTAGTTTTGAACTATTTTTATGCTGAACAAGTTTATGGTTAGCAGGCTAGCACTTTGACTGAAAAAAGCTTGGAGTCCAGACAGCTACCCATAGTCTGTCATTTATAAGTTACTCATTTATAAGTTGTTGTTTTTAAAAAGTCATCTTTTAAAATAATTTACTATATTACGATTTGTTGTTTACTTATTCCAGGACCCACAAATTCCTTGAAATATGTGCCCTTGGTAACTGGTCTGGCATCTGCTCGTAACCTGGAACACTTGGAAATGGTTCGAGTCCCTTTCCTGGGAGGTCTCATCCAACATGTGGTTGAAGACAGCTGGAGATCAGGTATCTGTTTCTTTTAGTTACAAAACAGGTTTTAAAGTTAGCTTCTGATTTTTTTTTTGCTTTGTTTAGTTATCTCTTAATGTTTTTTTAAATAATATTTATAATTATCTTTGCTTTCTTTATGGTGTATTTGATGAAGGTAAGTATCCGTGAGCACAGGTGAATATTCTCTGCCTTTGTATTCATGTTAAACCTTCTCAAGATAAATACAGAGTGATGAGGCAGGTTTTCTGCTTTGTTATTTTTTACTTGGTAAATAAATGATACCTTCTTTTATTGAGCTCTGTCTTAGAACTGCTGACCCGGTGGCCCTTTGAGGAGAGATACTGCATAACTTGAACGTCTTAGGTCTCCAAAAGAGCTCAGGCTTTAGAAATGCTGTTGGGTCTGGTATTTATTAGAGTATATAGAAGTTTCCGTGCCTGTTCCTGGACATTAGCTGCATCTGTTGGATAATAATCTTCATATCCCTTAGCTGCAGGAAAGAGGAAACTAACAGTTTGCTAATCATTTCATTGGTAAGAAAAGATTGGCGTAGATATATAGCACTTAAAACTAGAAATGCAGTTAATACAAATTAGGAATAAAGTAAGATGGAAAAGAAAGTAAAATGAAAACTCCTCCAGTAACATCGATGACGTAAAGATGAGGTTGACGCTGCTGAAGCATGCTGTAGACATGTCATACATGTCACCTCATAGTCGGAGTGAGGTCCCTGTGCTGCACCGAGCCAAAGATGGAGATAGACTCCCTCCAGACAAGCAGCATTACAGTTATTTTTATTTCAGTAAGCAAGATAAAAACCAAAAGAGTAAAGAAGACCACAGTGTCCATCTATTAAAGAGGAGGCCTAAAGAGAGCCGACAGACGCTGTATCTCAAAAGACATGATGAAGAGTGAAAGACACTCTGTACAGAATGGGAAGAGATCTTGAGTATGGATCTCTCTAACAGTGGGCTCGCATTAAGACTATGTAAAGCGTTCTTGACGTTAAGAAACAAGCAGGCATCCCATTAGGAGAATGGGAAAGGACTAATGCATAACCTTCACATAGGACTTTATGTACACAACAGATAAATGTGGAAAAAAAAAAAGAAGATGGAATTTCACAAGACTTAGGAAGTACAAATTAAAGCTAATGTGTGCCACAGAAGCACTGACATTACTAGTTTGAAAGGCAGTAGTGTTGGCTGGGTCGTGCACGATCAGGATGATGCTACTATAAGCTGATACTTCTGTACTTGGAAATGTTGGTAGACGTGATCTGCTCACATTGGCTATACCCGCAACAGTTGTCTTCTTGGCTTTAAACCCAACAGAAAAGAATTGATGTTTACCCGGAAATGCATGTGAGATATGTTTATAGAAGCATTGTTGCTAATAGGCTCCCAAATCGGACAGCCAAACATTGATCATCCATAAGATAGGTAATTAAAGTATGGCATATTCACATGCTGTTCTGCACAGTGCAAAGGAGCAAACTGAGAGCCCCCACAGCAGTGTGGTGAATCACGTAGGAGCATTTTGTCAGGGAAGCCAGACACAAAGTGTACATACCTGGTGACTTTGTGTTCAAGCAAAAATACATTAATGATTTTTTGTCTACTGCCCTTCCTTTTGGTGTGATACTTTTCAAAAAACGTATAGGGGCTGCAGAAATGTCTCTGTGGATAAAGCATTTGCTATATGACCATGCTGGACCTGGCCCAGCCCTCAAAAAACTTACGTTACATAGGCCACATGAATCTGTAACCCCAGCACTAGGAAGGCGGGGCTGGGGGGGGGCGACGATGGACAGCCAGTGTAGCCAAAATGACAAGTTATAGTTTCATTGAGAGACTGTGTCTTAAAGCATACGTAAGGTGACAAGGAATAAAGGAACCTCTGGCCCCTACATGGGTGTGTGCAGTGGTACACGCACACAGGAAATTAATTGATTAATTACAACAAAATTTGAAAAGTCAAACATGAAAAAAGTTAAAGCAGTGCTATCTTGTTCCATGATACCTGGAGGTTCAGGATTTGACCAGGAGGTGGCAGTCTTCCTGTAGTTCCTCCTGGGTTTTGAGCATTTTCTTTGTCCTAAGTCTTGAAGTGTTCAGATGGTCAAAGTATGTTTCCAGAATGAGTATCTGTTTTGGGGAGTAACCGATAGGAATATTTCACCTTGAGATAATTTTGATTGTAGCAACAAAGCATTTTATTTTTAAATAAGGAATTGCTTTCTAAGGCATGTATAACTCCTTTACCACAAGTTCTGCAGTCAGAGAAATGTTTATTTTTCTTTCTTTTTTCTTTAATTAGGTGGCTTTAGGAATTTGCACACTATTGTCTTAGGAGCTTGCAAGAATGCCCTTGAAGTAGACCTTGGCTACCTCATCATCACTGCTGCCCGGAGGTATGTCTTCACTCTACCTTACATTTTCTTCTTCTGCAGTTACAGTGTATCTACACATACTTGTGTATAAATTTTGATTGTCTCATTTGGATCTAATATACAAAGGAACTACTTCTGTAGCAGGTGGTATCACTTCATGTTTGTCTGTCTTCAGAGCTGGAGATCTTTGAACTGTATTCCAGTGGGTCAGCCCTGGAAGGGCATATAGTATCACTGTATAGGAAGGCAGTGCCTGAGTGTAGTGTGGATAGACATTGATGACACTGGTGTCTGAAGGCCTCTCCAGCCATTCTCCGTCTGTACTTGGTTTTCTAAATTGTTTTAGTTGATGATACACTTCCTAGTCAGAAATCTGTCTTTTGCAGTGTCACATGTCCATCATCTTCTAAGTGTGTCTTCATATCACTTTATGCTACATTATCTACTTCCCACCTCTTAGAGGTCTATCTCTATGTACACTTTTACATTTTCCTTAAGTTAAATTTTTTATTAGTTTATTAAAAATTTTTACTAGTATATACCAATATACTAGTACATACCAATATACCAGTATATATCAATGATAGACTATTAAAAATAAAACAAAAGAGTGTTTCTGAATTTAACTTAGTGTTTTTATATACCATAGACGTGTATCCTTTTTAAAGTAAAGCATTAACACTAGCATAAGAACATTGTCAGATGCCAGCATTAGATGCACAGAGGAAAAGTTTTGGGTTGTCAATTCCCGCTTTCCACTGTAGGTTCTTCAGACTGAACTTAGTGACTCAGGCCATCAGGCCTGCATAGCCAGTGGTCCTCACTGAGCTGTCCGCCAAGTCTATACCTCACTTAGGTCATCCTTAAGGAAGTTCGTAGGGAGGAAAAAAGGGTTCCTGGGCAGGTTCTAGGATTCTTACTCTATGATTTATTGTTACTAATTGAATAGTTAAGTATACTGCCTAGTGTGAGGCTGCACTTGAAAAGAGAAATTTCAGGGATTTGGTTGGTTGGTTGATGTTGTTGTTGCTGCTGCTGCTGCTGTATGTTTTTTAGTGGAAAGAGAAAAAAGTTCTTGATACCTGTGGTAACTTTTGTAAAATTATAAACTTGTTTCTACATTCTGTTATCAGGAAGAATCTGAGTCCATTGTTTTCCTTTAACATGTTTTTCTGTTTGTAGGTTACATGAAGTTCGCATCCAGCCTTCTTTAACCAAAGATGGTGTCTTTTCTGCCCTAAAGATGGCAGAATTGGAGTTTCCTCAGTTTGAAACCCTTCACCTGGGATATGTAGATGAGTTCTTGCTACAGAGTAAGACATCTTGTTTATTACCTGCATGTGCTGTGGAAAACGTGCTTGATTTACTGAGATCTGAATATTCTGTGTCTTTATTTTCTTGACTGTAAGCTGACCTAATGTCTTAAGTGCTTACATGTGTTAGAGAGGAATTGTTTTACTTCCATGTACTGAGTTCCTCTTCCATGTGGCCACTGCTGTGAGCATGCTGTTGGGACTGGAGTGATTAACACTGGGTAAAGAAAACCTTTATCTGGGTTTGCAGTTATCTTCACTTTACTGTCCATGTTTCTTTCTGGTTCTGCTTCATTTTCTCAGAATGTCTTTCATAGTTCCATTTGAATTTGATCTGTTACATTTCTTGGAACTTTTGATGGTTTCCTCAGATGAGGTTCCATTCTTTGCTCATATTTTGCATTTCCATAATAAGCCAGCTGGAGTTCTGGACTTTGCAGATACTGTGAGCACACAGTGGTTAGTATCCATTTTACAGTAATTGATGCTGGCTTGATGACATTTTGAGTATGCAGTAACAATTAGGAACTCATCCCTTAGGGTTGAATTTAAGTCTGTCAAATACATTATTCAAACTATTTTCCCACAAAACATTTGTAAGATAGTTGAAATTTACAACAACGATGTGTTTTCATTTTACCAAGAATTAATTTGTCAGATAATTTATAAACATTCTTGAACATCCACTGTCATACCAGATGGTTTTTGTGTTTCCTTTGGATCTGATAATGTGCATTACAGAACATGAAAGGTAAAACACATTGACCAAGACAGCCTAGGAAAGTGCTGGACAGAACCCATGACTCCCTTATTCATTTCAGAGTGTTACATACAGTATGGCAGTTGTGCTTTTGTTCATTGCTTTTCTTCCTCCTTTTGCTTTGAGCTTCTCATTAGTATTCGTGCAGAATTCTTTTAAGAAATCAAAGCACCTATTTGTAGACAATTTAATACCAGAACCACTTTTAATTTATGTAGCTTGAAAACTATTAGGTTTTATCAGAACATCATTAAGAGGCTAAGATAGTAGAATGCTTCAAAGAAAATTAACCCTTTTCTTATCCAGCTTTTCTGGTTATGAAAGAAGCTACTGGTATCCTGTTTCTATAGCATCGGTGTATAGATGCCCTGATGTCAGAATCTGTTCTTTATAGGACTTTTTGCTCCAAAGATCTCATAGCTTTAACAATGTCCCTATCCTCAGGTCAGCCCCCTTTAGGCAGCTGAAGGCTTACCTGTTGTGAAAATACCATTTGCAGGACTAGGCGGGTGCTTCGTGTATTTACACCAGTTCTGCCCTGTTGTATTCTCTTGCCTCGCCACATGTTTTCAGTGGGATATAAACATTACTGCTTAGCTATCACTATTTCATACCTTTCAAAATAATTTGTTTCGTACTTAGTAGGCTCTTGGTGTTAGCCTTTTTATAAGCCCTTCCCTTCTGAGACTCTTCAACGTGCCTGTATATGGACTCTGCTTCAGCAGAGACTGCCAGGGAGTCTGTAAGGATAAGTGTTAAGTTACAAGCCATCTTAAGAAGGATAAAAGCTAGGGAGCTGGGTCAGAGGGTACAGTGATTGCCAGGCTAGCATGAGGACTTAAGTTTCCCAGAACCGATACAAAGCGGATGTGGTAACAATGTCTTAAGAATCTCAGCTATGAATGTCAGCTTTCCTTTAGACAGGTGGAGGGTATAGACAGGTGTGTCCTTGGATGTTTTCAAGACAGGTAGCCTGTCATTGCATCAGAACAAGAAGTCCTATCTCAAATAATATAGAAGACAAAGACCGACACCAGAGATTGCCCTCTGACCTCCATGCGAGCGCCATGGCACACAGATGTACCCATACACACAAAGTGAAAAATAAAGAGGGAGGAGTAGTGTTCATTCTTGCTCCTTCTCTGCCGTCTTAGTAATTCATATCTTGAAACAGGAAGGTGAAGGAATGGGATCCTCTTGTAGAACTCAAGTCACTTTTTTGGTCTGGTGAAGTAGCTAAATGGAAACATCCCTTTCGTCCTCTAGCACTTACTAAGGATGGCAGTGGCAGATGGGGTGGCGAGTGTACTGAAAAGCTGCTGCTGTGTACTGGAAATAAAGATGGCCAGGATTCCGGGCCAGAGGACCACTTAGAGATGGAGTCTGTTCACATGCATTGGTTCTCTCAGAGCTTTATGGGAAGCCGATCAGGGTGGAAACTCAGGAATATAGACTGAAGTTCTAGAACAAGAGAGAGAAAAAGAGAGAGAGAGAGGGAGAGAAAGAAGGAGAGGAAGGGAGGGAAGAAAGGAGGGAGGATGAGAATTGAGAGTTGCCTGTTGTTAGTCATAAGATTGTATAATAAGATTCTTAAGTACCTTCCTACTTTTCTCTTGACTGGCTCGAGGAGCCATTGAAAAAGATGATAGAGCAAAGAAGGAAGGATAATTAGAAATGTAAAAGATCATCCTTTGGTAAATGACAAGCTAGACACCATCCTAGGCTACATGAGCCCATCTCCAAAACAACAGCAAGAACATAAAGACATTCATAGCAATCTTTAATACTTGAAGTATTCAGTAAGTAGTGGTTTTTACCTTTAGCTGCCCTGTAAGAAGAGAAGAAAAGAAGAGAAAAGGAACAGAAATGAACTCCTGGCATCATCAGGATTTTAAGAATTAAAGCAAGTAGAAAGCCCCAGGAGCAGGAATGGGTTGCATTAAAGGCAAGACATGCATTTCTCCTTTTACAGTGGAGCATTTATGTGGACAACACCTAGAAAATAGAGTCAGTACAAGGATTCACTCATCATAAGGGAAAACATAGTCTTCAAGTCCAGAAAGTAGCAAGGAGGTTGATGTTTAGGATGATGTAAGATGATTTTTGCAAGAAATACCAGCACATCCTGATGGTGGGTAGTCCTAGGAAGTGTGAACTATGTGGAAAGTAAATGTGGTAGTGCTTGGGGTGGATTGATAGATTAACACATAGTTCCACATATTTCAAGCTAAAGATACACATTGCTCTATTGTGCGAGACAGTTTCTCAAAGAGCAACTGAGTTTTCTTTGTAGGGTTGTTCAGTTACTTTCAAGGAATATAGGCTGTGTATGGTACTTCGATTCCTAGTACCGTCCGTCCTACATATTGAGGATACAATTGGAATAAACAGATGATCCTTCAAAGAGCTCTTATATTTAAGTAACTGTACCAGAGAGTGAGGACCAGACGTATGGGAGAGAGAATGTTGATATGCAAGAGATGAAGAGGTTCCCAGTGACATGATTTAGGATGATTTTACATTCCCTCCCTCCCTCCCTCCCTCCCTCCCTCCCTCCCTTCCTCCCCTGACTGTTCTCCAAGATTGTGACCTGACCAGTGGAATGTGTCTGAGTTAGAATTCAGTTCCAGGGACAGGTGGACACCTATCACCTATGCTGTGGGCTCAATAGTAAAATCTGAGCCTGGTTTCCCATAACCACATCAGAGTTCAAAATATGTTATATATGAGAGACTTTCATTTTTATGATTTTGATTTTCTTTTTAAAAGATAAAATTAAAGTTCATAGTTGTATGAACCAATATATCTCTCAGTTATACTTTTTCCTCTTTCTAAATAGTTGAATATTGTTTATGTCCTATTAGCTATCCCTGATTTTTAACACAGATTTTTGTTTGTATGAGAATGCTACTGTATATTCCAAACTGACTTTAGGTTTGCAGCCAACCTCATGAGGACCATTGGTAGAACAGTTTAATAACATGAAAGGATAGGATACAGAGTTGGCCACTCCATGACACGGAGACTTTCATTGACATTGATTTCTTTCTAGGCAGAATGGCGAATGCAGATTTGGTGAAGTATGGTTTGGCTGATGTAGTAGAAAATCCTGGTATTATTACCGATATAGGAATGAAGGCAGTCAATGAAGTTTTTTCCTGTATCAAATATCTGGCAATTTATAACTGTCCTCATCTACACAATCCATATAATTGGATCTCAGGTACTGTAAACTTGGAAATACCGCTATGTTTTTTGGCAGTGAAATAATGTGTGTTTTTTATGTGATATTATTATATTCCTAATGTAGATATTTTTGATACATAGTATCTTATGTGGCTTGTTCATAAAAGTTCTGAGAACCATGATTCAGTGAGTTGGAAATCTCCTTCAGTTTTTAAAGCTCTTAGCATAAAAGGTTGCACTGCCCCAGTTGTAGATTTCAGTTCCCTGGTCTTCACATGCAGATCTTTTCACGGACGATTAAAAGTCTCAGCCCAGAAGCTAGACTATTGTTTCCTTGAGAATTACCTTCAAGATGGCACATCATCTGGAAACACAAAGTACGGATGGGCATATTTCTAAACTCTTCCTTACGTGACTTCTGAAACTCTAACCTGAAATGAAAACTTTTATTGACCAGAAGTCCTATTTTATCTCAACCTCTCCTGTCTACCCGTCTCATGCGAACAAGTGAATTCCGTACTTGATACATTTCCTTATGGCACAAGTTCATCTTTTCTAAAAGAGTGATGCTGTCTATAGCCTTAACTGTCTGTGTTCACAAGGCTTTAAGTAGATTAGCAATTTGAGGATGAGTTTCTTGTGATACGTACTTTAACCACACAAGGACCCCTGTACTTCTTAGTGAGCCCTTGGCCTCTGCAGTCAGAGCAATGGCCATGATCTGCACCTCATTGCAGAGCCGCTCGCAGGACTGTTCAGTGCTCTTGAGCCTCTTCTGAGATGACGTGCCACAGTGGCTAGACTTCACCTATCAGTGGCCTACATGTTACTGGAAATTAAGAATTTTAGTATATAGCAGGTATAGATCACTTTAAAAAATAACATTTATTGGATTTTTGGTTTGTTTTTCTTAAATACAGAAGAGTATAAAGAAGAAAACAAAAAATGGCTTATAATCCCATCATTCAGAACTCCTGTTAACACTTAAATTAAAGTAATACATGCACTTGATAAATTTCAGACAGTGCAGAAAGGTACAAAATGAAAAGTCTCCTCTTCTCAAGGTAACCATCATCAACAGTTTCTTATATATTCTTCTGGACAAATTACTTTGTGCATATTACATCCTATACATTTATGGCATTTAAAGTGATTTATAGACAGACAGATCTTCCTATGTGTACACTGTCCTGTGCCTTATTTTTCGTACTAAGTATGTTCAGGAGAGCTGTCCATCTCAGCAAGCATATAGTTCTTCTCATTCTGTCAAAGTAGGTGCATCTGTTCGACTAAGTGAATGTGCCATGCTTGCTTTACCCAGTGTCCTGTTGCTTAAAGGCATGTAGGCTGATGAAGAGATGACATTTAAATCAGGGCCACCTTAGATTCACATCAGTGTTTCCTGTGCCATGTATTTCTCACAATGAAATTCGCTCTGGAAGATCATAGTAGGGAGTCATCAAGCCTTAGAGACCATGAAGTAAGGAAAAGTTACTCAGAGAAGAAGGATTGGAAGGAAAGTCTTTTGTGATCTGCAGCAAAACGTCCTCAGTTACTTGAGTACGTTCTGTTATGTCGCTTTCACAGACCACTCGAGGTGGACTCGGCTGGTTGATATCAACCTCGTGCGGTGCCACGCTTTAAAGCTGGAGTCCTTTGGCCAGTTTGTTGAATTATTGCCCAGCCTGGAGTTTATTTCATTGGACCAGATGTTTCGTGAACCACCCAAGGTAAAGCACAGTTGAGAGAAGTTTTTGTATCAGTTTCTTCTGATACACGAAAGAAAAGAAAACAGTCTGATGTTTGTTTCATCTTAATAAATGTGGCTGTTTGCTGTTGTATAGTTGTAACTTTTTAAAAGTTCCCTCTTCAGTGAGGATTTAACATTTATAATAATGGGTAGCCTCTTGTTATCAGTGAATATTAATTAAGGGCTCTTCAGAGAAGGGAAAGGAAAAACAAGATGCTCCCTCCTTTTTGTAAATTAAGGGTAAGATGGAGGTGAAGCCGCAAACCTGCCTTAGAGGCTTCTTCTAAAGGACTTAGAAACTAGTCAGCCGAAACTCAGGTCTAAGGCGTAGGTCCTTACTTTGGAAATGCTTTACTTTGCTGCTGTCTCCTAATAAGTTATCTATCCAAGGTTGCCCAATTGTATAAATTGTAATTTACAGCTGCCTTGAGCATAGAACTTTTCTCACGGTGCTCTATGTTGCTGTGGTTCTGTTCTCACTGTTGACAGTTTGTTAGAATTGGAAAAGCATAGGTCACAGAACCTGTTTTCAGTTAACAGCTAAACCACTTACTGGTCATGTACTGTCACACAGACCTCTTCCAGGATGCATCTGATGCTTGCAAATCAGGCTAATAATGCTTTTGCTTGAAATGTTGTAAGCCTTGAGTAATTCTTTTATATATATTTTAAAACATTTCTTAAGTTATACTTTTAAATATTAGTCCTTATGTAAAGATGAAATGAAAGGTTACTGATGAGATATTGTATGTAGTATCCCAAATTAATAAGCACATGATGTGTCTGCCTAGGGCTGTGCTCGAGTTGGTCTGAGTGCAGGAACTGGAATTGGGGTTTCCTCAGCGCTTGTGAGCAACCAGAATTCCAACAATGACAATGATAATAATGCTCAGAATAATAACGCCAACATCCATGACAACAATCACCATCACCCAGATGATTCAGATGAGGACAATGACTTTCGTCAAGACCTACAACAAGGAGAGGCACAGTTTGCAGCCGATGGTAACTCAGATCTTTCATGAGCTCCAGAAAGAAGGAATTTTGCTTTGGCTTGTCTGATCCTCTCTTTCTTGCTTGAGCTTGTCACTCTTTGTCTACACACACAGAAATCTCTAAGAGAATTCAGAGAGTGTAAAAGGCCAGTAGATCCTGGGGATTAGGGTACTTTGGTAGCATTAGAGGCCTAATTTAACTGAGTTTTAACTCTGAGCTCTGTGCCAAAGCAGCTTCTCAAACTATTGAAATGAAGAAAGAAGTGAGCACTGGCTGTAGTTCTGGACATGTTTCACAAACTGTAAATCTTCACAACTGTGCAGCACAGAAAGTGCATGTGCTGATTCCAATTTATAAAATTTCAACTTTGTAATTACCTGCCCGCTGCTTTAATAGTTACTGAACAGCTGCTGCATGCCAACCCATGTACCAAGAGGTTCCTTCTACATACCCTTCTAATGAGTACGGAGGAGCTGAGGCGGTTTCCTTACCAGGTGTCCTAGCTTCTCAGTTGATTTCTCAAAACTAGAGAAAGAATTCATGTAGTCATCTTTGTCTTTCTTTTGTCTACTCCTGTAGACATAGTAACTATTAAGAAATAGGGTTATCCTGTTCCTGTGGGAAGATTTGTAATGGAAGGCATCTTGTGAACATAGATGTCCCGACCAGTGAGTTACCTATAGTCTTTTCTTTTTGTCTTAGCAAAGTCACCAGACTGACTCTGAAGCCTGGTGGTCATCTGACAGCTCAGCTCTGTTTGATATGATCCTGGAGTCTCTAGCCATTCTCCTGCTCTTACCTTAACCTCGTTTAGCATTCCTCCTCTCCCCTTCTCTCCTTTTTCATTGTCATTTAGAATAGCATCATTAGTGCCAACTCTATATTGAGCTCTAGATCTTTCTCTAACATTAAACTTTCTGTGGATGGTTCCAAGCTTTGTCATTTTCATATATAGACTCGTAGATACTGTAAGCTTAGAGTCAAATCAGTCTCTTGACCCAAACCCAAGAGATAGAATGAAGTAGGTAGTAAAGATAAGAGCATGTGAACTGCATGTGTGCATTTGACATGCCCAAGAGTCATGGCATGTATAGGTCACAGGCACCATAGAAACACAGATTCAAAAGACATAAATTATCTCTGGGAAGTTCTTACAACTTTAGTTCAAAACTATGCAAACCCTGTAAGTGCAGTTGTGGTGACAGGGGGCAGTTGAAAATTGTGCCCAGCACAGAGGGGAGAATACCTCTTATTGCAAAATCTCATTATTGTATTTAATACTGGTATTGTTCTGACTCAAACTGAGATCAGCCAGAGGGTTTTTTGGGAAGTATGATGTTGCTAGATTAAATATCTTGGATATTGCCTTGAGAGATTTTACACTTAATTTTGTAAACTTCTGATGAAATCAGCTGTTAGTAGTAGTTGTAAGTTGAAGCTCATTGCTCTTAAGGTTTTCATGGGACTTATCCTTTGGAATAATGTGAGAATAAAACCAGATGTTCTCATCACTGGTACACACTAGGTATAATAAACACTGAAGAACATCTAGCATTTAAATGCCATTAAAGTGTTATAAACTATATGTAGTTGATTAATGATTTTTGTTATGCATTAATCAATAGATGACAGCCTAATCTCAAGGACGTCCCTAAGAAAGGTAGAATTTGAGTTTGCATGCTCAGTGTAGCTTGGATAAGACAGTGGGTACCACAAGGCTCATTGTTCATAAGATGATGATGATCATCAAGCAGATACCTTAATGGAGACATCACCCAGCTATCCCTGTCAGGGATGAATATGGTCTTTTGTTTCAACTATGACTTTTTCTCCTGCTTTTATCTTACATTGGTTGGTGAAATAATCCTTTTCTATCTGTGATTTCCTTTTCTGTTGATTAGCTAGCCACTTTGTCTCTCTACTGAAGTAGTGACAAGCTGCTCTTGTAAGCAGGCCTCACAGTGACAGGGTGTTGTGTCTTCAGCACTGCCACAGTCTTGCATGCATTGTAGATTTTTGTGTTTTCTTTAGTTTTAACTTTATTTTTATTTAAGCATTGAATGAGATGGAAGACATGGTCCAGGAAGATGGAGACGTGGTAGCCGAGAGTGGAAGTGGTACACCAGCTCACAATCAGGGAGTTCTTCCTATGGATGCTGATGAGGAACAAGCAGGTAATTGTGCCAGTCTTTCTACATCCATTCTTAGGACATTAGAGCCAAGTATAGTGGAGAATAGGAAGTACTAAGAACAAGTTCTGCTGTGTTATCTGCTATTCACTATTGAGAAATGTTAGAAACCATTGCTAGTCTCTGTGTCTTATGCATCTATATCTTAAGTGATTGTTTCCTTTTGATTTGTTTTTGTCTTTTCTTTGTAGCTGCAGCCAACACTGCTTTTTCTTATTTTACTGTCTCATGTGTGGATGTAGAAAAAGAAAGCACACAGATTGTTGAGATAAATAATCCCATTAAGTACATTTCTGTTTGAATGAGCAGTGTTCAGTGTGTGTGTCTGTGTGTGTCTGTGTGTATTTGCATAACAAGAAGTCATAAATGGTAGAGGTCAGAAGAGAGGTGTGAAAATGATATGAGTAAATGCCCGTTTATGAAAGTCTCAAAAACTTATTTTAACTTAAATTTTAAAAAAAATGCTTGAACTCTGTCCTCATTTCAGAGGGGAAGGGGAGCAAGGCGGAGGCTGAGCCGGGTTACTGAGTAGACCAAAGCCTAGTCTCTGACTTCAGTGTCAGACAGTGCACTAGGCCTATAAATGACCTTGACCAGCTCTTTGCTTTATGATGGGAAACAGTTTCTCAGAGGCAAGTGGTGCACTCAGCATTACTTGAGAGAGTAACAAGGCACAGTTTGAGGTTAGAATGCAGCACTGTCCTTCCTGATTTGCTGTCACAGTACCTCGTTATAGATGTAGTCACTTACCCAGAAGACAGACTCACTGGGTGTCAGCTTGCCAGGCTTGTACAATGTGATGTGGAAAGGCAGACCAGATAGATACCCTGCAGCTCGAGTTTCGTTACGTGTATCACTGTCAGTCACTTGTCAGGATCAGGTCAGAAGAGCGGAAGGTCTGAAGTTGTGCTAATGTGTGCTTTACACAGGCACCAATCCACTACCAGAGGGCAACGCAAGGTCCTCAAGTTAGGTCTGCACTCACCACTCCATGCATTGTGAGCTTTCTCTTCTTTGCTTTGGCTTGTGTATTTGCAAAATAGAGCAACTGTGTAGCTTAGTCTTTAAAATACTACAACTGTTACTTGTTTGTATTAAGATAACCTATTGTGCTTTCTGAAATAGTGAAGTTGGGACAGATGTTTTACTCTGCTTTCAGTTGTCATTCTAGTCATACTTAATGTCGTCATAATGGCTTTAACTTGTTAAAATACTTCCACAGAATCTCACCTGAGTATTTGTTTGACTACAATAAGTGACAGAGGCTACCCTGATGAAAGCATCTCTGTGACCCCAGATCTCTGAAATAGTATTTTCTGAGAGAATTTTTCTTGGGCAAAAGATATTCTTAGTCTTGCACTTTTTGTTTTAGGACCTAGTGGTCTGCAACGTGTGGTAAAACCAACACCAATTGCTGTTCCTGATTCAGAGAGCGATGATGAAGAAGACAGTCTAGAACTCCAAGAAGTCTGGATTCCTAAGAACGGTGCCCGGCGTTACTCAGAACGGGAAGAAAAAACTGGAGACTCAGGACAGTCTAGGGAAACGGCAGGTGAGAGGGCGCCCACATCTGGCTTACATTGGGATGCTTCAGAACTGCTCCACTCAGTCTTCATGATGTGTGTGTGCTGCAGTTTACAGTGTAGCTTACACATCTGCATGAGCTAGGAAGCAAGGAAAGCAAAAGGCTCAGCAGGGTGGTGGGCCATACTGCTGTGGGGGGTAGGGCGGAGCAGGGTGGGAGGGGTCTCAGTGGGCCTTAGGGAGCTGTGGTATCAGGTGGTCAGTGGCCACTCAACAGCTGATACTCTGTCCAGTCGTAGTCTGGATCTGGAGGCTGCTGCAGCACTCGAGGGAGTCCTGACATACAGGAATGCAAAGCTGCACTTCGTGTATGTGGGGTTTTGATGATCCTAAGCTTTTGGACCTGAGCCTTTAGCATTCAAGGCGAGTACTCTGCCATTGAATTGTATCTCAAGCTCCCTAAAATATGTTAGTTTGTTTGTTTTGTTTTGTCTTTAAATAATTCCTTGCTTCCCTTTCATCCCAGGCAACAGCTTATTCTATTTGCCTTCCTAAGAAACTGTACTACTTCTCTCTCTTCAGTTCACAGTTCGTCCTTATCCAGCTTTTCCTCAGTTCTCAGAACCATGGACTCACTACTTTTAGCAAAGGATACTTCTTTCAAGCTCTTTTTATTTTTTCTAAACAGTGTGCTCATTTCCTGTATATTCCTTACTGTGTTTGTGTGTTCAATACACAGTTAACACTGTCCCTGAATCATATATAATCTTTATTTTAGAAAGCTCAGGTTTTTTGAACTTACAATAATTTACTAACCACTGGCCGATTATTCAGTTTTTTGTTCACTCTTTTTAAAATTCAAATAATATACTGTGGCTGAAAAGAACCTCCAAGGAAACTAAAATGTAGGAGGACTGGGACCAGCTGACTAACTTACAGTTTTTCCTACAAAATTCAATTTCTAAATCAGGCAACTAAAGTCTGTGCTGGCCAGAAGCCAGCCTTCTTTGCTTATTCTGTCTGTATTCATTGAGCCTTGCTGTGCTGTAGTGACCTTGTAGGTGCTGTGAAGGGTCAGGTTCCAGCCTGTCCCTAAGATCCTTTAGTCCAGTTGAAGTCAGGTAGAAACTTAGACCACAGTGTTTCAGGCCTTACAGTAGTGGCTTTAGGGTGGACACACCAGGGGATTGCACGGCACCCTGGGCCCTTTGGTGCTGAGGCAGGCCTATGTTGAGGGAGACGTTGGGGCCGGGTGCAGGGTGTATGTAGAGGGGGCCAGATGGGAAGTTAGTTTCAAATGGAATCGTGGAGGCTTTAGTGGGCAAGCTGGAGGAAGCTCCAGAGATGGGTGCAGAGCTTTGTAGCAGTGAAGTAGACCATTAAGTGACTAGTCTCCTGTTCCAGATTTACTTTTGCCTTTCGTCCAGAATTTGTACTGAACTCTTTTCTTTTCCTCGGGTCATTCTTCTTTTTCTGTAAGCAGTAAGTGGAAAAGGCAAGACTCCACTTCGAAAGAGGTACAGCACCTCCCATCAGACGGGCCAGGCGAAGCAGCTTCCCCTGGAGGAGAGCAGCTGTGAGAAAGGCTGTCAGGTCACCAGCGAGCAGATCAAAGCCGATATGAAAGCAGCTAGGGATGGTTCTGAAAAGAAAAAAGCCAAGGATGTTTACCCCAGCTGCAGCAGCACAGCCGCCAGCACAGTGGCAAACTCGAGCTCACCCAGCACGGCTTCCCAGAGCCCGGACTTTGTAAGGACGGTGACCAGCAGCGGCTCCTCCGAGCCTAGCCCTCCAGAAGTGGATGTTTCCAGGCAGTGTGTCTGCTCCCCTGGTGGGTCAGAGGACTCTGAGGCCATGGAGGAGGGAGATGCAGAGAGCTCTGTCTGCCCCAGATGCTGCTGTCTCAGGCCCCAGGAGTCTCAAAGGAGAATTGGCAGGTGTTCTGATGAGGAGCGTCCTTCAACCAGCCGAGCCTGTGTTGTGAATGGCGCGGATGGTACGAGATCCGCCTTTTCCTTTAGGACTCTGCCACAAGGGGGGTCTTCAGGCCCAGCACATGATGAGAGGACTAATGGGAGTGGCTGTGGGGCTACAGGTGAGGACAGGAGGGGGAGCTCCCAGCCTGAGAGTTGTGACGTGCAGTCTAATGAAGACTACCCTCGGAGGCCCCTAACCAGGGCCAGGAGCAGACTGTCCCATGTACCGCTGATATCTGAGTCAGGTATGACAATGCTCCCAGGATTAGCCACTGCAGGGCAGGGCTGGAGAACGCCCTGAGATTGTTTCTTGAGTTTTTTTTTTTTATAAAAAGCTAATTTATGGTAAATGGTACTCTATTTGGGAGTTCTGTGGATCATAGAAACTTTTACATAATTTTTAAAAAGTGTTTTGGTGGAAGCAGATGTAAAACACTGTGCATCCAGAAAACTGAGAATCATTTCACCTTTAAGAAAAGTTAAACCGTGTGCAATTCTGATTCTGATGCCTGAGCCTACATAGTCACAGGAGTGTTGCTCCACCCCACGCTTAGGGTGTCTCGGAAGACCTAGAGCTTAGGGGAAGGTCGGAGCATGAGGTAGCTGGGCTGCTGAACTTTCCTGTGCATTACTGGGCCTGCCTCTGGGTTTTTTAGTGATTGGTTTCTGTTTTTGCTTTTTTCTGAAATCTGTTTTGCTTCCAGCTAGGTTTGGCAGGAGATAAACAGGTAAGTAAGTAGTTTTCCTCAGATTGTTTGGGTGAAGGTACACACATGGGCACACACATACACACACACACACACACTTAATTTATATTTCTGTTCTAAGATGATCCCTTCTTGCTTTTATTAAATTACTAATATATACCAGCAGATAGTAATGGATTTTAATTTTCTCTAAGCATCTTAATTTTAAAATCTTAAAACCAGTCCCACAACAGAGGCATGGCCTGCTTTTTCATAAGTGGAATTTATGAGGCATTAAGCTCACAAAAGTAAGCTTTCTAAGTGCAAGACTTAACATATATGCAGATAGTCCTAGTGGTATAAATTCATATAAAACAAGTTGTATTTGAAGATACAGTGTGCTCTTTAAACTCTGATCTGTTATATAATAAAAATACTTTTCCCAGCTTGAATTTTAAGATGTTTTATGGTAGTCTTAAAAAAGCATATAGAAAAGAATGTATAACATGGCCATTTTGAAGTTTGCAGCTGGCTCAGTAGCATTAAGAACAGTCACACTTGCACCTGACACCACCACTCAGCTTCTTTATCACCCTGACTCTGAGCTTCAGCCCTCTACCTACTGGGACACTTTAGTTGCCTGGGTTTCAGCTCTGTGAAGTCGGATGTACAAGCTTTCCTTACTCTGTAAAAGGCCTGCCCTCATATGCTTAAGAGAAACAGTCTCAGCTTCTCATTTTAATAAATGTCTATTTTCTTTTTAGTTATATCAGAGTTTGTAATAACTGATTGGTGAAGATACTGTTCCAACACTGAGTCCTATTTAAGAACTATTATGAATGGCCAATTATTTGGTATCTGTTTCTTAAGTGTTATCAGTTGATCTCAGAATTTTTTTTAACATGAACCATTTATCTTGGAGGTCCTTTTCATTTCTTCTTCTTCTTTTTTTTTTTTTTTTTTTTTTTTGGCCTTAGGTTTTTCTTACTCCTTTTTCAGTTTTATTCTCATCTGTCACATGGTCTGACTTTTTCAGAGGTTAAATAATTACCTGGATAAAAACAAGAAAAATTTCACTTTAACATTTTCTACTGTTTTCCTCATTTTTATTTTTCTGTTTGAGATAACTTTTTTTAGTTCTGAATATTTTTAAAATATCATTCAAAATGACTAGTTTACTTTTAAGAAGTTTTTCTGGGAAGAACAGAAATCAATACTTTCTAAAAGTATTTTGTTTATGAAACAAATATCACAGAACACCTAATGTGGTTGTGAAAGAGTAGCATTTATTAAAATAGTTCTCAGAGTTGCTGGTCTCTGTCCTTGGTGCTGTGAGGCTGCTCTTATCTGCCCTTTTTCTGGAGCACCGTTCACACCCACACGTGTAATGCTGTTTCATTGTCTGTCTGCGCACTAGAGCAGGAGCCACACGCAACAGGGACAGTGTTTGTTTGCCGTTCTTTTCCCAGCCTCTAGCACTATGTCTTATGCAGTGTGAAGCCGAATGGATGAAGTGGGCTTAGTAAGTGTAGCCGCCGTAAGTTATGTTGATGCTAGACAGTATACAAAAATCATTAGACATGGTCCCCTACAGGAAGGAAGACACAAAGGAATAATAATAGGCATAAGAAATTTTCTTTTCCTTATATGTGTGGAAACACTTGCTCAAAATCATCTACAAGTAAACCGTCACTTCATCTTATAGCTTTTTGTAGAAAGGACAAACCAGTTTAGTCCTAGTGGAGAGCAGGGAACATAACCAGAACACTGTTACAGACAGTAAAGGGGGTGAAGGCATTCAGGACGGTGAGAAGTTTGAGATGGGATCATAAAAGGAGAAGGCAGAAGACCATTGTAGTTGGCTGTTAGATGACTGAAACGGGCCTGTTTGGTTTGTTTGCACTTTGATGATGTCCTGAGGAGTTCTAAGAGGTCTGTGAATCTTGGTGGTGGTAAAATATGTGGCCTTTAGCTGGCTTTTAGTCATGGAGGTAGGTTTTGCCAGAAGTTTCTTCAAGATATTATTGGATGACTAAAACTCTCTCATTTTGCCTTCAGCAAAACAGCTACTTTCAGGTGTTTGGATTTGATATTTGATATATTTGATCTCCTTTGTAATCTGTACTAGAGTGTTTACACTGCACAGTAGTATAGGAGTGATGGTCAGTGAATTGGCATCGGGTGTATTCACTCGGCTGCACATTGCTAGCATGCTAGTATGTGTCAAAAATGAGACTTTCAATATCTTAATAATAGATTTCATAGATTGTGCGGGTTTGTGTTTAGACTTCGCTTTTAAATAAAATTCTATTCTTATAATTAAATTACAACATTTTAGTAAAATACTAGTAAATTGAGGTTAAACCTCACTGGAAAATATTGTAGGGCTGGTAACCTAGTGACTAGAACCAGATTGAGTGGATTTGACTCTTGGTATGTACTTAACATCTTGGCAAGCTAGTTTTCCTTCCCGTGATTCAATTTCCTAGTATATTTAATGAGGATAATTTAAAAATAACTTATATTAGAAGTGCTGTTATAAGAATTCAGTGATTTAATACAAGGAAAGCACTTAGAGCAGTGCAGGACATAGGGAGAGCTTCTCAGTCAGTGTTCATTGTAATTCTAGTGGCTGACATTGAAAGAGCAATTATTGCCTTTAAGGTTCAACTTTTACTTTAAATATACAGGTGTATGGGGAAATACAGAACAGTACATATTAATTGGAGGTCCAAATCAATTTGTCAGAACCAAATGATGGTCATCTTTCAAACTCTGAAGGCACAAAAGATGTTCTGAGCAAAATAGCTAGAGTGATGAATGGGTTCAGACACAGGTAATGGAGACAACTGAGGCCTACAGAGTGGAATAATACAGTACCTGTGAGGTACAGTGAGGCATTTACTCCAGTGTCAGGAATCGAAACATACTCACTAAGCAGCAGCCATTGGGAAGGTTTTGTAGTAGGGAAGTAATGAGTTTTGTTCCCCAGAGGTATCTATAATGGGTTGAGGCACAGGCCAAAGCCAAGAACATGGATAAGGGTTGGGAGTTGCATGCACAATGGGATGCTTAAGGTAGGAGGGGTGATTGTGGCTTGGAGCAGCCTTTCAGAGCCATCACCTAACTATTTCAGCAAGCAAATGGAGATTTGGGAGTTAGGATAAACATACTTTCATATGTAACTGAGTATGTTCTATGGGGGGAAGCAAAGAAGGATACAATTCGGATTTTCTTTTTCATAGAAGTTGCCAAAACAAAGCCATGCCATGCCATGAAACGAAAACGAACTGCAGATAAGTCTACCAGCACCAGTGATCCTGTGATTGAGGATGACCATGTGCAGGTAAAGAAGAAAGCTATCATTTCACAGATTCAGCCCAGTTCATGCAAAGAAACTGAAGGTTCTGTCTTTATAGACTGTCTATATTCTAAAGAGAAAATTTGGTTAACAGACCCTAGGTTGTCACAATGAAAACTTTCACCCTTAAAGGAAGCAAATCATTGGGAAGGTACACTCCCTTGTAACTTCCAAACATTTATCATTGTAGGTTCTTGTATTAAAATCCAAAAATCTTGTTGGAGTCACAATGACCAATTGTGGAATCACAGATCTAGTGCTGAAAGACTGCCCCAAGATGATGTTCATCCATGGTACGTACCTGGAGTTGTGTTTATATACCAACGTCACGAAACCTTCAGAGAATTAAGCAGGCTGCAACTCCAGCTAACCAGGAGACTAAGGCTGGAAGATTACAAATTTAAGATCAAGTGCCAAACAGCAAGATTTAATCACAGAATTTTTAAAGTTTAAAAAGAATGAAAACATGTATATGTGCTTGCATGGCAGCTGGCGACGCAGCTCGGTGTAGAATGTTTGCTGCTTCGCACCTTCGCACGTGGGACGTCCTAGGTTACAGCCTCAGCAGTGCCAAGCGAGCAACAGTTAATGCTCCTGTACAACAGTGACATTATTACTTTTCACAGGAATGTTTTGGACTATCTTTAATTTTGTCTTTGCTGTATGGTTCTCGCAGAATTACTCTGTAGTGAGGGTCTGCCTGCTGAAGCTTGACCCTTTTGTGTGTAGCCTCCCCTTGGAAGTTAATTGCTCCCTGATGTGGCAGAGCGCTTCATAGCATGGAGAGGCTGCAGTCAGTTATACCTCAGCTCAGCTCTGGGCATGCGGCTCTGTAAAGGTCCTGTAAAGGGGAGAGAGTAACTGGGCCCCTGGTGCTTTGCTGCTCTGTGTTTGGTTATGTGCTCAGTTGATCCTTAGTTCCTGGCCCATGGTTGCTGCTCCCAGCCCATTCTCTGGGCCCGTTGCACACAGTTTCTGATTCTACCATCTCCGCCCATTTAATAGACTCCTGCATACTTGTTACATCCTTTACATGACTCCCTCAAATATAGGCTGTTCTGGGTGAGATTTTAAAGTGTTAGGTGTATATTATATCCGTTTATAATGGGATTTTTAATTTAAAATTTGTATATCCCTATTCAAAAAAATCTAGGCTGGGGTTGTGGCATATACCTTTGATCCAAAATAACTTGGAGGCAAAAATAGGCAGTACTGTGAGTTTGAAGCCAGCCTGGTCTACACAGCACATTCCAGGCCAGCCAAGGCTACACAGGGAGACCATACATCATGTGTTTTTTTTTTGTTTTGTTTTTGTTTTTTAAAAAACAAATCAAGATCTGCCTTATTCCCCTCCTTAAACGAATTACATGTTATGTGTTCATTTTCTCAAGTAGGTAAAGTATATATAATTTTGGTTAAGTCATATGCCATTTGACATTTGTTTTTGTTAAGTGCAGTGGGGTGTGTGTGTGTACACGTACATCCATATATACATACATGTATACATGTGAGTACACAACATGGTACAGGGTACGACTACTGGAAGACACCTTATACAACTGGGCATGACTCAAACCTGTAATGTTAGCACTGAAGAGGCTAAAGCAGAAGGACTGCTGTGAACCCAGTGCTAACCTGGGCCTCAGAGCAAAACCTTTTTTCAAGGAAACATCTAGCAGATATAACTTTCTGCTATGTTAATATTGCAGAAATATTGTTAAAGCAAATTATTTCCATTTTCCATATCATGTGGTACTGATGATAAGCAAAGAAATTCCATGAATTCCATTAAAAGGCACCTTCTAAACGTACCATAAAAGTGGGAGACCATAGAAAGGACAGATCAGACTTCCTGAATTATGTAGGATGTCAAACTGTTTAAGCTGCAAAATTTTGAATGTTTTATTTCAACTGACAAGTTTTTTGCCATAGAATATCTAATAAAGTCACTGCCTCCTTTTTTAGTTTCTTGAAGCAGAAAGCTCTGAAAGGTGCACAGCAGACTGGTTCTCCTGACTGTGGCTCAGGGCTCCACCACAGTCTGGGCATCTGAATCAGCCTCCCAGTGCTGTGTCAGCTATCCCTTCTTCTTAGCACCGAAGCTCTTCCTGGAGTGTCACTGGCTTTACTGCTGGGCCTTACCCCATGGTTTTCCTGTGTCTTCCTAACCCACTGGTGGATCATATGTCCTCAGGTCCACTTTCTGCCCTTGAAACTAAGTTGTTGAGTTCAACTTGTCCCGAGACACAGGGTGTTAGATACGTAGTTCAGTCTCTGGACAGCAGCTAAGTCAATGGCAGATGAGGCATCGAGATGAGATGAGATTATTCCTTACCTGTGTCTGATTTTACAGCACAGAGCCATCAGGTCCATATCACCATCTGGTCCTCTCTCTGTTCTCTTTCTTTCTATCAAATTCCTCCTTTTTCTGCATGACAGAGCCTGAAGGCAGGCTGCTGGCACTGTTTAGACATGGAAGTTAGTTCCAGGGTGCAGTGCGCTGGAAGGTGATGATGCTCGCGTTGAGGATCTTGTAGAAGATGCCTCTGTGAAAGTCTAAAAAGTTGAGCAGTTCAGCTCTGTGGCTTTATAATTGCATCCATTGAATTCTCTCTGAAGTTAAACTAGGCAATTTAAACCAAGGAAGAAGCATGCTGGGATGCAGTTGATAATTTAGTATAGTGAAGTGTGGTGAGTAGCAGACTTCCTGTCTGCTGGGTCGAACTGGAAGAAGGATCACCTTTCAGTAGATCTTTCCATAGTACTAAAATGTATATCCAAGAATTTTAGAAACCACAGATTTCTGTGCCTTTTCTCAAGATACAGTTTCTATATTTTTGCAGGAACTCTTCAATTCCTATCATTAAATACAAGGCAATATTTGTGAGTTTTTCCAGGTGTGACCTTTAACTATATAGTCATGTCACATCCCGTAAAGTTGATTACTAAAGAACTAGTTCCTGGGAAGTTCCTATTTGGGCAGGTCAACCTCTAGAACTTAATCTCTGTAGAAGGCAACAGTAGAGTCCAGGAGGGCCTCGATGACTTCTGAACCTGAGTCATGTTGTCAAATATTAGTTGTTATTCATGACCAGGAGAGTAGCTGTGTCTACAAGCACACTGCCTGTGCCATTATTTTCCAGAGATGCTTCCAGAATATGCTTTACACTCTTATATTAATTATTTATAGAGCTTTTTGTTTTATTCCATAGCTACCAGGTGCAGGGTATTGAAGCATTTAAAGGTAGAAAATGCACCGATTGTAAACCGGTTTGACTATGCACAATGCAAGAAACTAAATATGGACCAGGTACTAGACCAAATACTGAGGATGCCTCCAGAGAGGAACCGCATCATCTACCTCCGCCCAATGCAGCAGGTACCAAGCGCGGCTTTTTAAGCCATACACACCATGCTAATATTTGTTTATTTGGTCCATTGTGTTTAACTCTTAGTAATGATTCTTTAAAATATGTGGAGTTTTTAATAACCGAGCCATGTTGTCCTGTCAATAGTGCTTTTTAAAGCTTTTCTACTAGATCTTTAAGTATTCTTAGCATTACACAGTACTCATTCAACAAGCTAGAAGTTGCCTGTTGACTAGGAATATGTGCTCAAATCAGACTTCCTGGTTCTGATTTTGCTTTGACATAGAGCAAGTTCTTTTTATCTCTCAATTTCTTATATGTAAAATTAGAATTGCACTTACAATTTTGTGCTGTTTTGGTTAATATATACGATATACTAGGACAGTTGCTGGTATTTCATCAGCAATAGTATAACTAATTATTATAAAAAGTTAAGGCCATATGTAGGATAATGCTTGTTGCTAAAAGGAAATATTAAACATCTCCTGGATTCTGAGATTAAGGCCCTTAAAATAAGCTCATCAAATTCATAAGTGTTTTAATACTCAAAACTGGTTACATGCTTACAAATAGACTTCCTCTAGGGAGTTTACCTTTCTCTAAAGGAATTACACTCCTGCTCTACTGAAAGCAGGACGGTACTGAAGAGCTAAGAGGTGAAAGGGCATCCATGAGAATGTCCTGTCAACACAGAATCCACAAGGAGGCACGGAACATACTGTCCTTAAAACCTAGCAATTGTTCTGATAGGACTGACTTTCCACACTCTGGGTTCTGTAGTGCAGCCTGTAGTGACATCAGTTAAGGCCGTCCTCAGCAGATGGGGAGTTGATGGAGTTGCCTGCATTGCCTGCATCGGCTCCCTCTGACTTAATAGCTCCTTAAAAGGCAGTTAGGGAGAGGGGGACATGGCTGAGTTGGCTGTGTAGAGAATTTGCTGTCTTCATCCAAACACAGCAGGAGGTACTCTGGGACAGAGCTTGTTATTTGATATTCAAATCTGCCAGGGGTTTCAAAACTGAAGCTTTTCAAGGTCTTGGAGACAGGTGTCTCAGACTTAATCTTGGTCCGAAGACCTTTTTCTGATGTTGTCTTCAGGTAGATACACTAACTCTGGAGCAGAAGCTTTTCAGCGGCCCCTACCCCTATCACATCTGCATCATCCATGAGTTCAGCAACCCTCCCAATGTGCGGAACAAGGTGCGCATTCGCAATTGGATGGACACAATAGCCAACATCAATCAGTAAGTGGCTCAGTGGCCCCCAGAGTTGTTCCTCATTGGTTTCTCTGTTGGAGCCTCCTGGGATCAGACCCTGGATATACTAGGACAGTTCTTTACCTTAAATGATTGCCATTGAGCTTGTAAAAAACTGATGAAGAAAATTTCAAACTTACACATGCATGTATTCATGAAGCATTCTATTCAGACTTAGAGGAGAAATTACAGACCCTACATGCATGTTTTGTGTTATCTCTTCAACCATGGAGGATGGAAAAGAACCCAGTTAATGACAGTCTTGACACTGAGGCTTCGTTTTTCAGAAAATTGAATTATTTTTCTTTTATCATACAAACATTGTAATACTTATTCTCAATATACAGTCCACTTGCTCAAAGACTTCCCGTTTTCTTTCCTTAATATCGGAAAGATTATAAAGACTGTCCTTTAGACCTGATTAGACTTATTCTCTAGTTGGGATGGCTGGAGCTGTCAGATCTGTTCTGCTTGAGATGATTGGTGGAGTCCAAGCCTGAGTAGTCCAGACAGGTGCTTTTACCCAGCATTCTTTTTCATGGTATATTTACTTGATTTTTTTTTCCCCTGTTGTCTCTAGAGAGCTCATTAAATACGAATTTTTCCTGGAAGCCACTCGAACGGAAGAAGATTTAAAGAAATACCCTAAGTATCCCTGGGGGAGAGAGATCTACACGTTAGAGGGTAAGATTTACCTAGACCGCAGGGATAAATGGTAAGCTGTGAGCTAGATGGGAGGGCCTGCCCGAGGGGGATACGGAAGGTCTTAGCAGTCATCATGCTAATGAGAGGTTTGCATCCCTGAAAGACTCAGAGAGTGGGTACATATTGGCGTGTCTGTGTATCTTTACTATCCCTAGAATAATCGGAATCTGTTGACACTCAAAAGGTAAATAAAAATTAAGAGTTATTGATAGAAACGACTTTGAAGGCAGCTGCCTCAGGCTCTGTATCTAGCTGTAGTTGCTTAAGGATGGTTTGCTGCTGTCAGCATTCCCGTACTGATGGGACTTTCACAACTGTCTGTTCATTTCAGGTGTTGTGGATGGAGCCCCATATTCCATGATTTCCGATTTCCCTTGGCTGAGGTCACTGCGGGCAGCAGAGCCCAACAGCTTTGCCAGATACGATTTTGAAGATGATGAAGAAAGTAATTATAACCTGATTTGACTTGTGTTCTCTAGATTGGATAGACTGTATTATGTTAAATAGTTAATATGTTGTTTATAAATTAGGGATGATGCAGAGTTTTGGTTTAGTTTCCCTTAATATTTTATTTAACATGACCCAAAAAAGGCCCAGCTATAACACAGTGGGTCTAATATGTGTACATGAGATTCATAGTGGGTCTAACATATCTACACAGTGGTTCTAATATGTCTACGTGATGAGAATGCCTTCATTTTCCTATTCTGTGAAAAGCACATGAGCCAATTATAAAACTATTTAGAACTACGCTTGTTGAAGTTTTCTACAGATTCTCATGTATGTAGCCCAAGCCTGGCCTTAATTGTCTGTATAGCAAGCCTGGCCTCGAACACCTAATCCCAGTTGCTAGAACTGGGTTTGGCATCCCCGAAAGTCACTGATCTTTACTGAAGAATTTACAAACATGATATTCTAGAGTTACTCAATTGTACTAATTATTTGCCTGTTTCTTAGGAGTACTGTTTTAATTCGTGGCAGCTTATTGTGATTTACATAGAGGAATTGGGAATGCTTTTGATACACTTTTTCAAAGTGTTAGCATATTTGTATATTCACTTATAGATAAAGCTTTGAAGTAAATGTTGCTAAGGAGGTAAATTTTTTAAACTACTTGATTTATGCACAATTTATGCCTTGGTACATTATTTTTACCTGGAGACTTTGATGATCTCTGCTATCCATGGCATCAGATCTGATATAAAACTGAAGTCATGAAGGCAAATTCCATGAGCTATTCTTGCATCACCAACAGGACATACTAGTATGTACTAGTATTTCATGGACCAAGTGATTCTAATCATCGTAACTATCTCTCTTCTCTTCCCCATGTCCCAGGTACCATCTATGCTCCTCGAAGGAAAGGACAGTTGTCTGCAGACATTTGTATGGAGACAATAGGAGAGGAGATCTCAGAGATGCGCCAGATGAAGAGGGGTGTATTTCAGCGAGTAGTGGCGATTTTTATCCACTACTGTGATGTCAATGGAGAGCCGGTTGAAGACGACTACATTTAAATAGACCTTTCCTGGCTCTTCTGGCCCAAAGTGGCCAAGAGTCTACACAGGAAATTTGGGCTTGGAATTGGGAGGCCCTGGCTCAGTTTGTTATATAGAAAATATATAAGGAACATGGAGATTGTATACAAAGATTTATATATAGAAGAAATATACAGAGATACTTCCAAAAGTAACGTCTTTATATCCTATGTTTATACATCTTAATTTAAAGAAGTCATTTGAAGGAAGGCCAATCATTTAGCACTGGTTGTGTTCACCTTTCCTGACTTGGCTCTCAGTGTCAGGTGACTGAGCCCATTTCCTCTGCTCCTCACCATGTCCTTCAGTCTGTGCCTTTTTCTTCTCCAGCAGCGCTGTGTAAGTCAGCCTGCTAAAGAGTGTTGTATCTTGTGTGGTTTTGTTATCTTAATGCCAACTAAACCCTTAGTCAGAAAAGATTATGTTTCTGTACTAAGTTGTAGTTCTTTTTTTCTTAGTGTTTATATTTGGCATATTCATTTACATGAAAAGATTCATGAACTTAAATGAATTTGAAGGGCAAATAGAGAGTTCCCAGAGCATTTCTAGTTATTTATTTCCACATTCAATTGTGTACATGCTTTATCTTGAACATAAAAATAAACATTTAGTAAAAACTTTATTCTCTCCATGGGCTTGAAACTTGCTATTTATAGTAGCAAATACTCCACAGAAAAGCAGTGTATAGTTGAGTCTAACTCAGTGCCTTTGTCCACTCTCTAATCTGTTTTAAACCTGTGGCTGTAAGATGCAATGCACACACAACTGTGGCAGAATGCTGGGACAATAACTCGGGTTATGTCAGAGGAGCTGCCTGCCTTCCTGTCTCAGCTAGACACTGCCCAGCAGCAGTTCGGCACCATGGCTTTGCCATTTGACAGATAAGTGACCTTAACAGGCTTCCGAATCCAATGGCTAAAGACAAAAAGAATTATCGTCTGTAGAAAAGTGTCAGGCCTTTCAGGAGTTGTATAGCTCCTTCCCTTTCTAGGGATTGAGGCTGAGATAGAAAAAAACTCACATGGTAAGAACTTAGTGTTGGTTGGGTAGGATAGGAATCTGAGTTTCTGATCCCAACTGTACTAACTCGCTAAAAGCAAGTGTTGGTGACTTCCTAACTCTGGACTCTTTTGAGTGGCAGGTGCCTGGGTATAAAGTCTACTTGAAGGCTTTTAAGATTCTTGAAATACAAGATTTTTAAAAATCCTAAGTGTGAGATCATTCATCTTTTCTTCACATTGTTGTTTTTTTTTTTTTATTTTTTAGCTCACTGTTTTAACTCATTCGCTGTTGAGATTATAACTGCTCAGTAAGAGGCAAAAAATAAATGCAGAATAATAACCTGCAGTCTTCAGCAAGACTCAACCTGTATCCCTAGTCAGGAACCCACCTAAGCAGTGCTCACATCAGCTGAAGCGGCCACTGCTGTTTACTTGGTTTGCCCATCCTATCAGAAACTCATTAAATACAGCAGGGACCCTAAGATCATTTGTAAAGATGCCAAAGGTAGACACCCGAAAACAAAACTGGAGGCTACCCACTCTCATAGGCACTTAGAAAATGTACAGGAACAAGTAGATGGTAGATTGCTTTATAGCAAGGCCAGCAAACTGTGTGGGCTAGGTAGTATTTTGTGTTCAGTGGGCTACAGACATTCTCCACTGTGGGGGAGCCATGAAGAACACACAAACATGGCTATTTTACAACAAAACTTTATTTATACACAGAAATTTGAATTTCACGTAATACTCACATCACAAAATATTACTCCTAAACTTCTACCCGGACATATTGAAAAGTAAAAACTCTGAAGGCTTACAGACCACATCTTGGCCGATTTGTCCACACCTGATGGAGAACTGAGTTTTCCATTCAGTCATGTCACCAGCTTTGTGTACAATGGCCTGTTTGTAAAGGGCCTTAAATAGTTCACAGATGACCTCTGACTGTCAGTATCAGAAAGAACCATGTATCTCATGCTGCCTGGTATGTGGGCTTAATAGACAGTAGCAAATGTGATGTTAGAACCGAGTACATGGAGTCAGAAGTCCTGGGTTCAGATTCTAACTTCTTCAGACAATAGCTGTGACCAGGAGACAGTTACAAGCCCTGTGCTGGAGGCTCACTTTCCTTCATCTGTAAAGTGATAATGGTTACCCAACCCCACCAGGCAATGCTGAAGGTCCAGTGAGATCATCCAGTATAATAATCCCAGGTTTATTATAAAAGGTTGTTCAGCCTTCTGGCTGTGTGTGTGTGTTGTCAGTTTATTTTCATAGGTTTTTTTTTTCCTCCCCTAATATTTCCATGAAGTCTCCTAAACCATATCCTAGGACAGTGATTAGGAGAACCAGTCAGGCCACAGAGGCATTTTGAGCCTTTGAGGGCTTGATTACTCAATGCCTCCTAAGCTTGTCACAACACTAACACATGTACTACGTTCAGTTTAGCAGTTTAGACAACTTGGTCAAAAGCAGATGTTTAGGGATTACTGGAAGCAGAGTCTTGACTCCAAAGACATGTCAGTCCCTCAAAGAAGAAGGAAGCTGGGTGAGCTCCCTGGTGGGGCTGCCTCTTTCCAATAGGACAACTGATGTCTGAGCTGCCACTTCATTCTGAAACCAGTCCCCTTGACCTTGTGGAAGACACTGGATGTAGTGAGCAGTGGAATCACGCACTCTGCAAGGCTTACAGCATGAAGCAGACAAGTGTTGACGGGAAATGATGTATGGGGTTTCCTATTGAAGGACAAGTTGCAGACTACATACAGGATCACCTTATTGATATAGGACAGCAAACAAAACCACAAGTACTGAACTGCATATGCCAAGTGATAACAACACCCACACACACCTTGGGAATAGAGTGGGGGGTGAGCTGGGGTCAAGAGTATTTACTGCATATGTGTTATGGGGACTTTTTACAGTGGAAGGGATTGCATAAATTTTTTTATATAAACCATAATTTATGTAGGAGGAAAACAAGCACTGTACTTATTTATGATAGGAGGACCCAATGTGTTTTCCATCCGGCTTCTGCCATATGTCCTTAGGCTAGTAAGCCGTTTGCCACGACAAAGTCTTGTCTATAAAATTCAATCAATAATCTCTCCCATAAGCTATTGTGAGGCTTTGAGACCTTGTGAATGGGCAGATGGGTTGTAAAGTGCTTATAGGGGTGAATGGATAGTTACTGGGAAAATTGAGCTGGGGTCCAAATAGAGTTTCAATTCAACCAAGAAATAAGAATTCAAATTGCCTTCTGCAGGGCAACCTTGATGGTTGGCAATATTCAGGGCTCATCCGTTTGCCTCTCATTCTGCTGCTGGCTATTCAGTAACCTCAGGCTCTGAGTCCTGGAGTTCCAAATGAACATTGCACAGAGTCTTCCTGCTGCTCTGTCATGAGCCAGAATACCTCCATCATTAAATATGGAAATGACACACAGAGGAGAAAACAGCAAGTGAATGGCAGAACTCAAACAGGCACAGGTCTTGGTCCCGAGGTTATCAATATGGGAGAGAAAGCACTTAGACCATGTGAGCAAAGAAAGAACTTGTCCCCTAATACTTCAATGTAGAGAGCATGTGTCCTACCATTGACTACCATTGGGGATGCTTTAGATGGTGGCACTTTAGAATCAGGAGGCCTGGGCCTATATTCCACATCCATAGTCAGGTCAGGCACCACATGACATCTCTGATGAGGTTTGCTCATTTTCAAAGAGGGAGCAATTTTGGTACTTGTAGGGAAGGTTTTTATGAGGAAACCCATGGAAAGTGCTAACCAAATACCCAACAGAAAGAAGCATATTAGATGTCAGCTTCTCTTACTGTTCTGTTTTTACTATTCATTAAGTTCAAAGGAGCTAAAATAAAAAGGAGAGGAGACACTTAATCTGAATTAAATATAGTACTAATAAAAATATTAAGCTGATGGTTTTTCTTCTGTCTTTATTTCCAAAACTATGAAATGTTACTTGTATTAAGTCAGTACATTTCTATAGTTTGCAATTCATTCTCTAAATTCTCTTTCTCAATACGTTGAACTCCTAGAGAGGAGCTCAGTAAACTACTGACAGGTTTGTCTTCCTGGTATGTGCAGAGGCAGGGAACATTCTCCAAGTATTGACATCTGGTTAGAATTTAGTAGTTTAGTTTAAATTTTGTTAGTTTATGGCTACTTTCTATTTACAGTATATAAAACTGATTTTCTATTTTGGGACCTGATAAAATTGTCTCCTTTTAAACTAAATGTCTGTGAGTGAAATACTGATGGTAATATAGTTAGCGATACAAAGCAAAGCATGTATTTAGCAAAACTTGTAACAGTGGCCCTTTGGGATCTATGGCAGAAGGTTTGCACAGATCCACCTGGCTCAGATACCATCTGCATTTTGGAGAAGAGAGTGAGACAAATCCCACTCAGGGCCAGCACAACAGTGTGCCTGACCCAGATCTTCAAGTCTGTCCCTATACCGATTACATTCAAATCAAATACTTAGTCTTAGTTTTCTAGATTATGTGGAAATTGGGCAACTTTTGGCCAAAAGAGCCAAGCACCCTGGCCTTTGTTTTCCTCCTAGGCTCAGTGTTTGGGAGCAGATTTTGATCACAGCAAATTGAAGTAATAGAGAATAACAGAGATAAAAAGCACCATGCATCTCTCACCTAAGAGAGCCACAATCTCACAGAGAAACAGCTAGAGACCAAGAAGACATTTTGTTGTCATGTGAAGACAATATTGGAGGTGATTTGGTTGTCTCCACTCTCTGGCCCCTCAATGAGTCTCCTCCCTCCCCCACCCACAATGTCCTACCCTCCCCCATTTCTCAGATAGTTATTTGTTTCTGGACAGAGCAAGTTGGCAGCAGGAAGTAAAAATATTCGTGGGAGGAGAAAGTGAAATCTCAGTTTTTTGGTTTTTTTTACCTATACATCCTAGGTTTTATTTCTTTTTACTTTCTAGTTGCTAATGGAGAGGGTTGGTGACCTAGACCAGCAGGTTGTTCTTCAGTGACAGTGGTCTAGGTGAGATGGCCAGACGATAAGATAGGAAATCTGGGGTTGGGAGGTATCGCACAAGCTACGGATTAAGCTGAGCTAGCCTATTAAGTAGTACAGCATTCTATATGCTATTTGCAGAAGGAGAATGGCCAAGGTCAGTAGCTAAATCAGAAAACTCTTAAAAGAGAACACAGGATACCTCAGACACAGCTGCCTTCAGACTGATAACCACAGCCCTTCAGACAGGAAAGCTGGGCTCCTAGGAATTGAAGAAACCTTAACTCCTTCAAAGCGCAGGCCTTAGACTGCATCTTACCAAGTCTGCTCCTGGGCAAGGGCAAAGAACTAACATTCCTTTTCCCTTTCATGAGGGCCTCTGAACCTTGGTTCGGTCTGGCTCCTAACAGGTTGAGGTGGGATCTTCAGAATCAGGTATTCCTATAGACTACAAAGTCAAATGGAGAGAAAGCACAGTGAATCCATTTATCCTAGGCATGTACACAGACTTCATTAAACATCCAAGTGGTTGCCAATGATCATCTGGCCTGTAACTGGGTCACGACACTGCCTTCCCCAGTAACATCTCTTCTTAACTCCACAGGCTTCCTGAAAGGTCATGAGAAGAAGGCAAATTTAAGTCTCCTTGAATCCTGAACCGTTATGTGTCTTCTGAGTCTTCCATACTCACACTGCATCATCTGGATTCCTGGAAGCCATGCATGGAACCAATGCTAGGCTAGCAGCTCTGCAGATGGAATGAATCCAGTCTTGCCTTATGACTTTGAACTTGGGTTATCCCCATGCCTTGCTATTCCTAGTCCCTTCAATTTTTCAGGGAAAGACAGAAAGGGACTTAGCTCTAAGTGGTTCACTAGTTTTCAATATAGGAGGACTCAGCTCTAAGAGGTTTACTAGGAGAGTCCCAATAAGGGTGGTGACTATCTTGAATTGGCCAGGGGCTGTGGAGTGTCTTGGGATATGAGACTTCCAATGTTAAACCTAGATAGGTGGTCTCTTCATTCATTTGTGAGGGATGGCCACCCTTTCTCACTGTATCTGAAGATGGAGAAAAGAAAGATTAATGATAAGTTCTTCCTTTATAGATTAAACAAGGACAGGAAGCAATTGTGATATGTCATTACAGGAAGTAGAAAGGCAAGTAGAACTTGGTGTGCCGGCTCAAGCCTGTGACTCCAACTCTTGAGAGATGGAGGTAGGAGGATCAGGAGTTCAGTTCAGTCTCAGCTACACAGTGAGTTTGAGGGCAGCCTGGGCTATGAAAAACCTTGTCTCAAAAAGATAAAAGAAGAGAAGGAAGGGATAAGGATGGATGTTGGAGAGAGAGAAGAAGGAGAAAGAATGAAGCGTTAAAACAGGGCAAAGAAAATTTTTGGTTGCTGCTCCTGACACATCCTGACCTCGCAGTGCATAGAGTAAGGATGCCAGGCCATGTTCATCTTCCCCATTCCCTCTGTTTCGCCAGCAGTAAATCAAACTGGTCTTTGTCAACAGAGAGAGAGAAAGAAAGAAAGAAAGAAAGAAAGAAAGAAAGAAAGAAAGAAAGAAAGAAAGGAAGGAAGGAAGGAAGGAAGGAAGGAAGGAAGGAAGGGAAGAAAAGGAAGGAAGGAAGGAAGGAAGGAAGGAAGGAAGGAAGGAAGGAAGGAAGGAAGGAAGAGGGAAGGAAGGAAGGAAGGAAGAAAGGAGTAAAGGAAGGAGGGAAGGAAGCAAGCCAGCAAGCAAACTGTCTTCAGAGTATCAAGTGTCCTCTCTCTTGAAGAAATAACTTTCCCAAGACAAAGAAGGTGATGATTGTTTAGCATAGGAAAGAAAACATCTTGACATTTACAAAACATGTTGAAAATGGGTCCATAGTAGCTTTCCAGGCAGGCAGGGATCAATGATAGTTTCAGGCACAGAAAGATAAGTTTATTCTTTGCTCAAAACAGAAAACAGCCTAGGACCAACCATTGGGTGGTTCAGCACAGGACACTGATCATTCCTAAAATGTTGTTCATGGGATCAAATGAGGTTCTCTTCTTAGCTCTTTTTATTTTAATTTGTTTCATGTTATATATGTGTATGTGTGTGCCTGAGTGTATGTATTTGCACCATATGTGTGCAGGAGTCTGTGGCAGTCAGAAGAGCTGTAAGATCCCCTGGAACTGGAGTTATATATAGATGGTTGTGAGACACCATGTGAATGCTGGGAGCCAAACCTGTGTCTTCTGCCAGAACAACAAGTGATCTTAAACACTGAGCCACCTCTCTAGCCCCATACCTCCACCCCTTAATTCTTGAGTCATCAAACTGTTATTTGTCAACATCCATAGCACACAGGGTCCTAGTCCACTGTCATGGAAGGGAAGTAGATAGAAATTCATTATAAATAACCCAAAAGCTGACATACCAGTACCAGTGGGAAAATGGCAACTTTACACACACACACACACACACACACACACACACACACACACCCCACCAGCTCAGCTTATAGAGGTGTCTTGGTAATAGATTCAAAGCCAAAACATAAGCAGAGTCTTTGAAATCTATCCTCAAGTGAGAACTATTACCTCACATGGTATGTTATATTTGAGAGAGAGAGAGAGAGAGAGAGAGAGAGAGAGAGAGAGAGAGAGAGATGTTAATGGTTCTAAACCAAAACTCCTGATGCCTTCTATGTCATCTGGAGCCCACCAAAGCATGTTCAGAGTGAAGAGGAAATGGGAGATGTTTGACTAAGAGAGAAGACCAACTGCACTGGCCCTGTAGAACCCAGACAGGAGGACTTGTATGCCAATGAACGACAGAACTTCCACACAATTAGAGCATCCCCACCACATTAGGAGGTAGTGTGCTCCTGTCCCTGGAGAGGTGTGAGCAGAGACTGACCACATGTCAGTATGCAGTGGGAGAAGCCACTTGGGCTCTGGGTAGGACGCTGGATCTGATGATGTCTGAAATCCCCACACAGTTCTGAAATCCTTGATGTGCTGGGTTCAGGTCCCACTCAACACTGTCTTCTGTGTACCTTCACTGGACCCTACCTCCCCATGCTTCATGCTTCACTGGTGATGCCCAGGGTCAGGAGTGATTCCAGAGTAATCTGTTCATGCAGACACAGATGGAGATGGATGTCTAAACAGCAAGCCATGTCTTCAATCAAAAGCACGATTCCAGGGACTCTGGGTCATTGTGTATGGGCAATTTCTCCAGTTCCTGGTGATGACCACTGTGCAAAACTGTATACCTAAGGAGGGAAAAAAAGAAGGCATGAGAATTCACCAGGCATCCTTCAAAGGCATCTCTACTCTCTGCTCCCCTTTCTTGGATGTATTTGAGGAGACACAGAGGTGGGAATGGAATGGAATGGAACTTTACAGAGAGGGAAAGGCCAAAGAATTCACCAAGATTGTGTAGGTTAAAGGTTGGAAAATGGAGTCCTAGGGGAGACAGGCCTATGATGCACAGAGAGATGACAGAGCTAGGACAAGGACCCTGATTTCATTTTCCAAGATGGTTCCTGTGCCACTGGTCAGAACAGACCTATGAACAACTGCAAGCTGGCCCTGAGTAAACCCTTCCAGGAGTTTTCTGATGTCTATGTAAAATGTTGTTTCTCTACTGAGGTGTCTAAAACTCAGACTACATCCTGTGACCTGAATTGAAGGGGGAAATGTATACACTTGATATAGTGAGTGACTGTCCTCTAAGCGACTACCATGTTAGGACATTTATTTGTGCCCCCTTTGAAAAAACTCACCCCATCTGGGCTTATTAACAATTTATACTCTCCACTCCTGAGTATCCAGCTGCCTCTGTACCAACTGACAACTCTGTGTATGGCCAAAGAGGAGAGAGAGAGAGAGAGAGAGAGAGAGAGAGAGAGAGAGAGAGAGAGAGAGAATTCAATTTTTGTGGCCATGGGGGAAGCCCTCAACCCTGCTGGGTAAAGACCACCAGATATGTTCAGTTGGAGAGACGTGGCCTCACTCTTGCAAGTACTCCCTCATCTATGCTCTGTAAGAAAGCCCAATATAATCAATCATTGGTTCCCCGGAATGAACGTTGGTGGAATTGTGCCTCAGTTTGTCATTGAGGCATTAGGAAAAGGGGTAGACATTGCTATGTATCCCACTAGGAAGGGATTCTAGCAACTATGGGAACAAATACATTTCAGGTAGAGGAGTAGGCCACAAACACATACGGTATTGGTGGTCCTATAGCCAACTATGAGCAACTCAATATTCCTCCTGGGACTTAGGGACAATGTACTCAGTGTTGTGCCACAAAGCCTTGTGCCTTCAGTGCATACTGCTGTGCAAGTTTATGCCGATGTTTCTAAGGTAGATCTTGGCTGCAGTTTTGAAGTACAGCGAGGGTTAGGGCAGGTCGTGGGACAGGAAACCAGAGGGAAAAGGAGAGGTGGAGGGAGATGATATCTGTAAGATATCCAGAACCAGGAGGCAACCTTGCAGATCCCTCTGAGATCCTCTGGCTTTTTACTGCCTGGGAGGCATTTGAGCAGTGATCCAAATGACCTTGGAATAGGCTTCTTCTGGCTAGACACTCTCTTGAGAGTATACTCATACTTTGCTTAATGACAGGTATGCACTCTGGCAAGTATATTATTAGGCAATGTAATCATTGTGCAAATACATAGAAGGCATCTACATAAGACAAGATACTGTACCTTGCTATACTACAAGTTCCATGGTTCGGCCATTGACTGGGCTAAAATCCTGTGCAGATTGCACTCAATACTATAACACACAGGAAGTACAAGGTCAGAAGGAAATGAGAATTTTCCGGTTTAAGTATTCTGTGGGAGTTCTATGCCATACATATGACTCATCAGTAACTGAAATGCCATTATATGGCTCGTGACAGTTGATAGAAGGATGCTGGACAACAAGATGACTTAACGTTTTGCAGCAGCAACTCGGGGGAGTGAAGGAAGATGGTGTTGTGGCCCAGGCAACGAGAAGCAATCAGATTCTGGATACAGAGACATTATCCTCGGTAGCATGTAACTTTCCATCTTGCTGGATTTACGCTTGAAGCAGCTCTCATACCGTGTTTGTGTATCTCATCATCGAGAACTGCTGTGCTGTGCAGCATGCTAAGGCTTCCAGTGGATCCTAACAGACTCGGCATCCAATCAGGATCTGCCAGTCACTGACTATGTAACATTTAGTAAACTGTTCTACTTCACTACGCATCTCCTTTCTCCTGTGCAGCTGAAGGAAGGAAATATTCCTCACAGTATCACTGCACAGAGAAGGAAGCACAAAGTACTGGACCGGCCCATTCCAGAAGCTCAACATGCAAAGCTAACACAGTTCCAAATACATCTTCTCCTCCACAGCTCATAAAGTGAAGAGCGTGTCATGTTGGTGGTCATGTATACACAGCTCTAAATGGCTGAAGGATTTTCCTCCTTTATTTCCTTTGTTGGGAATACCTAGAAGACCTCAAGGCCTAGGAAATTCCTTATTTTGCTTTTTCTTCCTCCATTGTGAAAATCACAGCATGATTTACAAGCATACACTTCTGTGCCTTTTGGCAGGTCACTCCAGGCAGGCAAAAAGGCCAGAACTATGCAAAGAAGAAACATGTGTCCAGAGATGCTGAAGTTGGATCCTGAGATGCATGGTAAGTAACTGACAGGGCCTGGCCTAGACCCACGTCAGACCCACACCTGTTGGCCTGGCTCATGAACAGCATTGCTGAATGGACTAACAGATTAGTGGAACAGAGCTATGCTCTACACCTGAGGTATAACGATTCCCTGACATTGATTCCTGTGCAGAGAAAAACAACAACAACAAAAGATAATGATAGTAATAAAAGACCATCTGTCATTCAATTTATTGATGGATGAAGGTGCTTGGAACCATACTTAGTCATGACATACATGACTTCATTTACATAATTATTTTTCACAACTGTACATGTTGGTTACTCAGATTTATTTCACAGATGAAAATAAAATAAAATAAAACAAAACAAACAAACAAAAATACTGTGGCTCAGAACTGCTAGTCTGGTTGAGCCAAGGTCACAGTGTGTGTAATGTCACCATGCTAAGCTCAAAGTGCATTCCCAAACTCTGCCAAACTCCATAGAAATAGAACACTTTCCACTGGCCACCTGTGGCACTTCTCCTATGGGACTCGTATAAAAAGCATGTCCTGATAAGAAGGAAACCTGGTATTTTGATCATGTAGGAAGTTTTGTTGGTGAAGTGGGGAAGGGGTTCATGACCTCCATCCCTAACTGACAAGATATGGACAGGTGCTTGGGGTTCCAGAAGGTTTGGCCTCTCGAGGCAGAAGGGCATGACAGAGCAGAGTGGCTCTTGTGCATGGTCAGGAAGTAGAGTCTTCTCTAGCCTATGGGATTGTACTCTTAGCATTCACAGTGATTCCTTCCCCCTTAGTTTATCCTCTCTCAATAAACCTTCACAGACACACCAGAGGGGTGGTCGACTAAACCTCCTGGGATTCACTCCCTCCAGGCTGACAGTCAAGGATAACCATGATAGAAACTAATGATTCACCTGTCAGGATAACCAGAAAGGAGGTTGAAACCAGAGCAGTTTTTCCAGGCAGCTGGAAGACCACCACACTCTTTAGAGATAGGGATGAGTCAATGGGTATGCTTTCTAGTTAGACTTTGGGGTGGGCTTCTGTGCTAGTTTTTTTTTTTTAAATCAACTTTTTTTTTTTTAATCAAGTCAGAGTCATCTGGGAAAAGGGAACATCGATTGTTTCCATCGTGCTGACCTGCAAGTCTGTAAGCAAGGCTGGGTAGCATTTCCTTGAGTAAAGATTGACAGCGGAGGGGCCAGCCCACTGTAGTTGGTGCCACAGTGGTCCTGAGTTGTATAAGAAAGAAGGCCGAGCAAGCCAATAAGCAGAGCTCCTCCATGGCTCCTACCTCTGCTGATGCTCGGGCTCCTGCTTTGCCTTCTCATTGAGTGTGATCAGGACCTGTGAGCTAAATAAACCCTTTTCTCCCTGAGTTGCTTTTGATTGTTGTGTGCATCACAGCAATAGGAAACAAACTAGCCCAGCCATCTTACAGGCTGTGGTGGGGATTAAACACTGAAAAAAGGAAGGTGACTTAGCTCCCTTGCCAAATAGGAACAAAGTCTCCCATTTTAGTCTACGGAGGTCCTGCCATGGCTTGTGTATTTCTAAGTCTCCATGATTTACACAGTTTTAATTTAGGTGTTGTACTGGCTGGTTTTGTGTGTCAGCTTGACACAAGCTGGAGTTATCACAGAGAAAGGAGCCTCCCTTGAAGTAATGCCTCCATGAGATCCAGCTGTAAGGCGTTTTGTCAATTAGTGATCAAGGGGGGAGGGACCATTGTGGGTGGTGCTATCCTGGGCTGGTGGTCCTGGGTTCTATAAGAAAGCAAACCGAGTAAGCCAAAGGAAACAAACCAGTAAACAGCACCCCTCCATGGACTCTGCATCAGCTCCTGCCTCCAGGTTCCTGCCCTGTGTGAGTTCCTGTCCTGACTTCCGTTGATGATGAACAGCAACATGTAAGTGTAAGCTGAATAAACTCTTTCCTCCCCATCTTGCTCCTTGGTCATGTGGGAATAGAAACCTGACTAAGACAGGTGTTTTCTCTTTGATGGAAAATATACCATATGAGCACATATTTGCAAGTATCTGGATGGCCACCAGTAAACTGTGTGTCAGAATTCAAGGCTCTTGTTTGCATGTAGATACATAGAGATGCCAGAGTCCATGGCTCAGTTTCTTCAGTGTTTCTCCAAGTAGAGGGCCCCAATCCCAGCTGGCTGCAAACACACTTGTGAACACACCCTTACATCCTCAGATTTAACAAGTATGTAGAGCAAAGGGATCCCACGCTGCTAGCAAACAAAGTTTCAAACCTGTCATCTAATAGTTGTGTGACCTGACCAAGCCAGTTATCCCTGTGTACCTGATACCTTTGGTGGAAGGGTAAAATTAGCATCTATCACAATGCTGGGCACAGAGTGGGTGGAGGAATCTTCACTGGTTAAAAAAAAAAAACTGAGCTCAGAAAATGAGACTTTCCCAAGGTTGAAGTATATACATATGAGATAGTTAGGAATATGAAATTGATGTATAGGGAACTTAAGAATTCTTGAGGCAGAATGCTTGGGTTCAAACCTTTTCTCTACCTCTCACTTATTGTGTGAATTGTTTCCAAATTCTCTGGAGAGTTATGACCATTGAATGACATGATTCCTATGAAACTCATTTATGACAGCCAGATACTGAATAATATGTAACAGTGATATTCCGGTTATAAGATGTCTAAGGACAGGGCTTGCACTGGCTTGAACCCAATACTTAATTCCCGGTTTGGTGCAGAATCCCATTCCACAATAATTGATGCCTGTTTGCCTACAGGTAACTGAACACACAGATGAAAGAAACTTCCAGGATGGCACAGCAGAAAAAGGAATACACACAAGGATGGAGTCATCATCCCTCAGCTTGATGAAGGCCCCCAAGCTCTGGTGTCGTATCTACCCACCAGGCTAACCCAGCAGACCAGCCAACTCCTGTGAGTGAGCAGTCATATATGACCTGGGAAAAGTCACTGCTGTGGAGCAACATCGAGGCAGCTGTCTACTTTGCATTAATTTATTCAAACATGACAGGAGCCACATTAGGTTTGGTGATTATCTGAATCTACAATTTGTTCACTGAGCAATTAGTATCAAACTTGTAGCAGCCTGAATAGAGCAATAATTAATAGCATAACCGAGCTCCTTCTCCAAGCCTAGGCTGGCACCACTGGGAAAAGCTTAGATTTTATAACACAGGGCCTCAGGCCTCCACTGGGCAAACAGCACTTGCTTGCCTTAGCTGGGAATACTTGAAAAATAAGAAGCAGCTCTGTATAAATTGATCAAACCTCAGGCAGATCTGAGCCCTTGGAATTACTTGGAATCCGACATACCTCGGGAGTGGGGCTATTTTTTTCTGTGTTTTTGAAGGAAAGAAATTGTCAAATGCTAGACATTTACTAATCCAGACACTCATTTTAAAGTGCATTCTGTGTACCCATTGTGACTCAGGCCCTGTGCCAGGCCTGGGAGAACCTGAGATGGAGAACTGACATAGTTTCTGACACACAGAGTTCACAGCATGCTGTGAGACCTACATGGGTCTCGTGAGAATTTATGAACATGTTAAACATTGAAGGTAGGCAGTAATTGTTGACACTGACAGCACATGAGTTGGACATGAACCCAGTTGGTGTGTCAGTGTAGTGTGATCAGGAGAGTGAGAGGTGGTGCAAGCTGAAAGGCAGGGAAGGGGTCACCAGGCTAAGGGGAAGAGAATGCAGATCTGAACAAGAACAAGTTGCTCACAGTGATGGGGCTGAGCAGAGGACGAGGAGCACTCATGGACCAAAAGGGATGCTGCAGGGCAGAGACCCAGGATGATGCTAAGGACTGTTATCCTTATCCTAATAGCAACCAGGAGCCAGACAAGGGTGTAACCAGAGGGGAGAACCTCATGTTTTATAGGATAATTAGTCTGTGGTATGAGTGAGACTGGATTGGGACACAGTAACCCATTAGGAGCTATACTGGCTTTCTGTTGCTGTTGTAACAAATTACCCCAAACAGAGAAGCTTGAAATAATATAAACTTAAAGTCTTACAGGTTCTAGAGCTCATCAGTCCGAAATGAGTCTCACCAGAAGCTGTCCACATTCTGGGATTGATGGTATCACCATATTAACTTTTACTGTCAGGCTCTCAATTCTCTGACTTTGGTCCTCTTGCCCCTTCCTTAAAAAATAAAACAATGAAACAAAACAAAAACAAAAAAAAACCAAAAACAACCCAAAACTAAACCAACCAAATAAATAAAACTCTTGCACAGTGAGTCCTTCCAGACAGTCCTGAGAATCCTGCCCATATCAAGACAAACATCTTTCATATCATAATCAACCTTTTGCCACATGACATAACATATTTGTAGGTACCGGGGAACAGAATATGGACCTCACTGAGTGGGCATTATTTTTCCCAACACAGGTGATTTTGAGCTGTCCCCAGACTAGTCATGGTTCAAGAGATGTAGAGTGGCTATGGAGGAGGTTTGAGAAGAAGTTTTACTCTAGATGTACCATGAAGAAAAAACTAGAAGACATGACAGTGCCTTGTCACAGTGGGGACACTCTAGATCCAGCAGTGGACAGGGGAAAGACATAAAAGCAAAGACTAGCACAGAGCACAGGTAAGGAGAGGCTGAGCATCCCAAGAGCATCCTATACACTGAGCCTGGGAGCACTGATGTGTCCAGGCTATAAACTCAGACTCACCTTAGACACTCAAGGATTTAAACCTAGGCCTGCTAGAATCCAGAACATTTTGCATTTTCAGTGTGCCCCAACCTTATTTTCAACATTGAATATATAGCTCTTGATACCTCACGAAGTATGAAAGATCTTAGTATCTATGGAAATATTTACTACGTGGGTAATAGCATTGTCTGGCATTTGAACTGGTTACAAAGGATAGTGGCAATTAGTCTCCTGTTGGTCCTCCCCCAGGCTTCAATCACATGCTGTACCTTTGCCCACAGTTCTGCATCTGGAGCATCTGCATCCATCTTTGTTCAGTGAGCAGTGCTATATCTTTCTGGTTGGGGGCTGGGTAGAGCAATCTACACTCACTCAGAAATACTTTGGATATGGCTATTTCTGGGTTTTTAACTTTCTCTGAAAAGGAGACTGGAAAAGCTTCTTAGCACCAAGAATCATGGGAGGGAATATTCTTATGGAAACCTTCTAGTGGAAATTTTGGGGAGTGTTTTATAGATTTCTACCCATCATTTACTACCTATGCTTCCTATATACAAATGTCAGTTATTGGGTGGGGGCATGTAACTCAGGGGTAGAGTCTTGTCTAGCATCAGGAGGGCTCTAGTCCCAATTCCCAGCCCTGAAAACAACAACAAGAACCAACAGTTGATCCATGATTTTTGCTCTCCAGAAACTTGGACTAAATTAACAATGTAGTTTTCAAAACAGAATTTTCTTGTCTTCCTCAGCTTTTTCCCTCAGGAAATGCCTAGGCTTGATTTGCACACTGCTGTCTTAAGATACACCAATAGGGAGTGGAAACTGTCCTCAGGGAGGGGTCTGCAGTGGGAGCAGTCACTGAGCGGAGTGCATGAGATGTATCCTGACAGAAATAAAGTGGCAGAGAAAGCCAACAGCAAACCAACTTGGGCCAATTAACACATTTTAGAAAAAAAGGAGTATTTCAAACTTCTCCCTAGGCCATTATTTTAGAACATGATAATTTAATTGAAATGTAAAATGACAATATTGAACAAAGTTGTTTTCAAACCAACATACTACAAGGTAAATAAAAATAAAGTCTAGAGTTACGTTGAAAGTACTGGTTAATGGTAATTGTCTTGTTTTGGTAAATGTACCATGGTTATATAAAATGTTAACGTAAGGAGGCAGTGGACCAAAGGAAGAAAGTTTCAAAACTAATTCTATTCTCTATGATCATAAAGTTGTTTTAGAAAAGTTAGAAAGTGTTTATAAAACTTGGGAAAATGCTCTGCTTGACTTTCATGTTGTGGCTCTATCCTAAGAAGTGAAAAGTTGCACAAATTTAAACAAACAAACAAACAAACAAACCCCTAAACTCTTCCTAGAAATGTAAGTAACTGAACTGAGGTCACAGGGCCAAACCCCAAGTGCACAAGAGAGAGGTGTGTGGGGGACATTCTCAAAGAAACCATTATGGGTGGAGCTGTGTTTTATAAAAAGATAAAGGAGAGAAGGAATATGTTTGCTGGAGGTGTGGTAATATATGGGCCATGTTGAGGCATCCCTTCCCCTTTTAGGGACCAGCCACAGGATGGTATAGTATAGTTTATTCAGGGCATGGGGAGGGGAGTTGAGAGGTTAGTAGAGACAGAGAAAGTCAGGGGGGGAGGGAGAGAGGGAGGGAGGGAGGAAGGGAGGGGAGGGGAGGGAAGGGAAAGGGAAAGGGAAAGGGAAAGGGAAAGGGAAAGGGAAGGGAAGAGAAAGGGAAGGGAAAGGGAAGGGAAAGGGAAGGGAAAGGGAAAGGGAAGGGAAAGGAAAAAGAAATGGAAAGGGAAGAAAAGGGAAAGGGAAGGGAAGGGAAGGGAAAGGGGAAGGGAAGGGATAAGGGAAGGGAGGAGATGCGAAGGGAGGGGAGGGGAGGGGAGGAGAGGGAAGGGGAGGGAAGGGATGGGAAGGGGAGAAGTAGAGGCTGGCCATGAGCATGTGGAGAGAGGGGGTAAGGGAATGGGGTGAGAGAAGGAAGGGGCTAAAGAACAGAGCAACACAAGAGAGAGGAGGGGCAAGCGTCCCCTTTTGTAGTGAGTCAGGTATACATGGCTATTGCCAGGTAGCTGTGGGGTGGAGCCTAGACAAAATGCTAACAGGTGGGAAGTCCTGACTGTAGTCAACAGATTGGTAAAGGCTCAGAGTAGCATCTGACAGAGAAAAACTCCAGAAGGTCCAGCTGTGGGAGCTCCCAGAACTTTGTGAATTTTGCCTTCTGGAGATTCAGCCAGGTTCTCACAGAAACAGAAAAATCCACTCCATTTCAGATAAGGAATGCGAGAGGGAACTCTCAAGTACTCAGTTTTTGTTTTTGCTGTTCTTTGAATTAGGTTAGCATCAGGGAACAACAAGCTGCCTAAGTGAGCGATAGAGGAGGGGATGAATTGACTCCTGTCAATTCCAGGCAATGGTTCCATAGGATATAGTGGGGGAGGGGCTGAGAGGTGTGAGTGTTCACTTTCTAGAAGTACAGTCCCCCTAAATGACAGACTGTAGACAAATTTTTTCTGACTCCAATAGAACAGAAAATAATAAAAAAAATTTAAAAAGTAGGATCACATGAAATGATGATGCTTCAGCATAGCAGGGAAACAATTTCTAGAGTCACCAGATGGACTACAGAATGGGGAAAATTCATTACAGGCTATACCATCAGTGAGATGTTCATACAAAAAACTGTAAAAATTCAAGACCAGTACCCCCAAATCATCCAACCAGTAAGTGGGCATCTCTCAAAAAAGAAACACACGAGACCAACAAGGACTTGAAAAAGTGTTCAGCATTTTTAGTGATCAGGGAAATGCAAATTCAAAGTACCTTGAGATTCCATGTCACCTCAATTCAAATGGTAGTCACCACAAGTGACAACAAATGCTATTGAAGAAGTGAGGAAAGAGAAACTACCATTCACAACTGAAGATGGGGGGTGGGGGGGAGAAACTACCACTGATAATCTATGTGTGTAAAATTGTGTGAGCACTGTAAATAGTTTTAAACGGTCTCCTAGACACAGCAAAGAAGATAGAACGACTGTACCACCCAGGTATTGCATTCCTGAATATATCCACAAAGAAAGCCCAAGAAAACGAAGTTAGCATATGATAGAGATACTGGAGTATCCATGTTTATTGTTATATGGTATACAATAGCTAAAGAATGAAACCTGCTTAAATGCTCGTCAACACAGGAATAAAGTCTCTCTCTCTCTCTCTCTCTCTCTCTCTCTCTCTCTCTCTCTCTCTCTCTCTCACACACACACACACACACACACACACACACACACACAAACTGGAATTTTAGACAGTTATAAAGATGAAATTCACAGAAATAAATGGAGGCAGAACTCATATTAATCAAACAAATCAGCCTCAAAGGACAGATACCACATTGCTTTCATATGTAGAATATCAATTTAAAGTTAGATATGTGTTTAAAAAAAAACTAAATCCAATGTAAGTCTAACAAAAGGAATGTCAAAACACAATCCAATAAAACTGAGAATAAGAGGTCAATAGAGAAAACTCAATAAAACCGAAAGTCAGTGTCCTGAAGAAGTGAACAAGAAGTGATGAACTAACAGCTAGTCTAAGTATCAGGACACAACTTACCTCAAACATTACAGAGAGATGCACCTCACTTTAGACCCCACAGAAAGTACTCAAGCACTTCAGGCCCACAAACTTGATAATCTATGCTAAAAAAGACTATTTGAAATACATAATCTACCAAGACTCGCTGAGAAGAAATTAGCATAGAATATGGCTACATATTCTAATTTAATGGAATAGGCCTATATCTATCGATAATATCAAATCTACTAATTAGAAACCTTTTGAAAAAGTACCCCAGACTTAGAAGTGCTGAGTAATGAGTTCTACCACACAGTGGAGGAAGGAAATTCTATTACTTCTCTATGATATCTTTTCAAAGATAGATCCAAGGAGAATATCTCTTGAATGAGTCATTTGTGAAGCCCACATTACTTTAAAACTAAAACCAAAGACACTGCAAAAAGAAAATGTCGTGGTTCAGTTTGTATTGACAGAACAAAATATTTTAGAGCAGGTTAACTTATAAAACTATGTAACTGGCTTATGATTCCATTAGCTAGAAAGCCAGAACTACATGCTACTGGCATTGAGTGAACCATCCTTCTCTTCGCCCCGTCAGGCCTGCATCACAAGGTAAACATGGCATGTGAAATAGCTACATGCCAAAATATGGAGGAGAAGGAGCTGAGACTACTTTATAACAACCAATTCTCTAGGGAATTAAACAGTTGCATAGGATCTAGCACAAAAGAAAAATTAAGAACAAAAGTCAGTTAATATAGTATATCACTTCAACAGAGTAAACAAGAAAAATCAGATGATCATGTAAACAAAGGCATACAGAGCATTTGAGAAATCGTAAAACCCATTAGAAGTAAATGTTTTCAGCAAACTAAGAATAAAGAGAGCTTCTTTGATTAGATTAAGAACACACACAAACACAGTCATACAGCATTATGTTTAATGGGAGAAACTCAGTTTCCCTGTAAAGATCAGGGAAAATGCTAGCATGTACTCTTCCTGCTATGTTTCAGCACTGTGCTGGAAGACTTAGGGAATGTACTACAAGAGGAAATAAAACATGTACAAATAGAGAAAGAAGAAAAGAAAGAAACTTCCATTTCAGAGGATATGATGACATGCATGTAAAAAATAGGAAAAACTCTGAAACTAGCAAGCCATTATGTTAAGTTTTGCAGAAACCTATACGTAGGTATTTATAACAGCTCTGCTCACATTTATGAAAACTTTGAAGAAGTTAGCTATTTTTAAGTTGGGGAGTTGACAAAACTGTAGCATGTCTAGCAATGGAATATAACTCAGGTGTCGAATATTATTCAGAGTCAGAATAAGCTATCAAGTCATACACGCATATGGAGAGAATTTAAGTATAAATTACTAAGTTAAGGAAACCCATCTATAAAGTCTGGAGAGTGAGTTATTACAAATAAATGAAGTTCTGGAAAAAGAAGAAGTGTGGACAGTAGGAGCATCTGTATCAGCCAGGCGTAAAGCTGGAAGCAAGAGCTGGATGAACATACAGAGCACAGGGATTTTAGTACAGTGACGAAAGAAATAGTTCTAAAAAAAAAATGCCACAATGGTAGAGACGCCTCATCCTACACTTGTTCAGACTCATACTGTACACCACCATAAGTGAGCACTGATATATTCTATGGGCCCTCGTTGGACATGGGGGTTAAGTGCAGGCTCATTTCTAATCGTGTCTCTCTGGTGAGAGATATTAACAGTGGAGGAACTTTCAATTGTAGAGACCACCTGTGAAATACCTGCATCTTTCATTATTTTATGAGAAAATAAAATATGCTCCATAATGCCAAAGAATGTTAACATCTTAAAACATTACCTTGATTCAGCCACGATGATTTGCTGAGGAACATGAAGGAAGGCCCCATGATAGCAAGGTGATAAAAATATTAATTGATCATAAGGAGTAATCGAGATAAGAAAACCTCCAAGGACCACGGTTATATTAGAGCTCAGCCCTACCACAGTGCATACTGCCCATAAGATTTGCAAAATGAAGAAACTAAGGACTCCACCAAGAAGTTAATAGATGGAAAATAAGGTTTTCATGTTATATGAAGCTTGTCTGTCAGGTTAACAGCCACCATGACATCCTGGGCTTAGCAGACCTCCCATATATACTCGCAGCCTGCTTGAAAGAGGCCAGAGTCTGAAAATAGACGGGTTGTGTTTTCTGTGAAGCAATGGATGGACAGATCCAGACAGACTCACACAGCCTTGCAGAGCACGCTCAGTTAGACGGGAACAGGTCTATTGCAGAAGAGCAGGGGGAAACTTGACACAGATGAACAGCCACAGATGAGAAAGAGCCAGGCAGAAGTGGGGAGAGAGAAAAAAAAAAAAGAAAGAAAACAGAAAGGTTAGTAGATGCTTGGTTAACCTAAATGAACATCCAATTGTTCCCAATGGAGAATAGGGAACCAAGTATGGTTATTCTGCAACACTGTTGTGCCATATCGTGGATTTAAAGCACTGCTTTATAGAAGGTGGCATTGTATTTTAAATATGTAAATGTACGATGAGGATATTGAATATCTAGTTACATCACTAATCTACTTTTCCACTAAAAGCTGTGCAACTTAAACCAAAATCTTTGGAATAGAGAAGCACTGAGCAAATGCCTCTTTAGGAGGACATAGAGCCCTTTGGGGATGTGCCCAAGTGGTATAACTCTATCCTGTGGTAGACCCATTTTCCATTCTTTTTTTTTTTAATACTTGAAAGACAGTGACACTTATTTTCATAGTGACTTCACCGGTCTGCAATCTTACCAACAGTAAATACCTTTTCCCCTTTCCACCATTCGTGTCAGCATTTATTAATTAATTATTTATTTATTTATTTTTTGCTGTTTTGAATGGGATAATATAAAATCTCAAAGTAGCTTTAATTTGCATTTCTAAGGGCTAAAGATGTTGAACACTTAAAACAAGATTGCTTAGCCGTTTTTCTTTCCTCTTTTGAGAACTCTCTGACTAGTTCCACGCCCTGTTTTTTAGTTGAGTGATTTGTTTTCTTGGTGTTTAGTGTTTTTTTAAGTTCTTTTTATATTCAAGACCTTTTGTCTAGCTGGTAAAAATTCTTTTCCATTTCCATAAGCTGCCTCTTCACTTTATTGATGGTATTTTTTTGTTGTTGTAGTACAGAAGCTTTTTAGTTTTATGAAGTTCCATTTATCAACTGTCAATTTGAATTCCTGTATCATTAGAGTCCTACTCGGAAAGTCGTGTTCTGTGTCCATAAATTAAAGCATATTCCCAACTTTCTAATCTAACTGATCTAGGGTGCTTGATCTTCTTTTGAGGTTCTTCATCTATTTAGAATCCAGTTTTGTGCAGGGTAAGAGAAAAGGATCTAATTTCATCCACACGCAGCTATCCAGTTTTTCATCCCTATTTGTGAAAGTGCTGTCTTTTCTTCAATGCATATTTGTTAGAAATCAGATGGTGGTGGGAGCCTGGGTTTAATATGTAGATTTTCAGTTTGGTTTCACTGATCAATGTGTTTTTTGTAATTTATATGACCATACTGTTCTCAGTACCATGCCGTTTTGATTACAATGGCTCTGTAATGTAACTTGAAATCAAGAATGGTGATACTTACAGCAGTGTTTTTATTGATCAGGATTGTTTTGGATATCAGGGATCTTTTGTGTTTCCATATGAAATTTTATTTTATTTTTTTCAGTATCAGTGAAAGACCATGCTATAAATTTGATGGGGATTATATTGAATCTGTGGATTATTTTTGATAGGATGGCCATTTTCACAATATTAATCCTACCAATATATGAGCACCTTTCCACATTCTAGTATCTTCTTCAGGTTCTTTGGTTCTGAAAACTACTCCTGAAGTAGAGAGTTTTGTTTTATTTATTTTTTTTAGATTTATTTCAAGATATTTTATTTACACCTTTTTGAGACTACTGTAAATGGGGTTGTTTCCCTTATTACTTTCTGTGCTTCTTGTTAGTATATAGGAAGCTACTGACTTTTGTGTGTTAATTATATGTTCTGCTGCTTTGCTGAATGTGTTTATCAGATGTAAAGGTTTTCTGGAGGAGTCTCTAAAATTTTCTATGAATATAATAAAATCATTCACACAGAAGGATACTTTGACATCTTCTTTTCCTATTTATATCACTTCTATCTGCTCTTGTCTTATTGCTATAGAAAAGACATAAAGCACCATATTGAACAAGAGTTGAAATGGTAAACATCTTTTTCTTGTTTCTGATTTTAGAAGAAATATTTCAAGTTTTTCTAATGTTGGCTTGTTGACTTCTTATTTTGTTAATATGTTTCTTGTAGCTCCAATTTCTCCAGGAATTTTATCCTGAAGGGATGTGGGATTGTTATTGGCCTTTTTTTACATCTAATGAAATAGCCATATGGTTTCTGTTCTTAAGTTCATTTGTGTGGTGGTTTATATTTATTAATTGGACTGACCATCTTTGCATATCTGGGATAATGGATTGCTTTGTTGTTTTTTGTAGTGTGGCATACGAGTATTTTTTTTTTTTTAATTTTGCATCGATGTTTATCATGGAGATTGGTATATAATTTTATTGTTGTTGTTGTGTGTCTTAATCTGATTTAGATATCAGATTAAATGTAATGCTGGCTTCATGAAAGGAAGTTGGATGCATTCTTTCCTCTTCTATTTTATAGAAGACTTTGAGGAGTATTGCCTTTAATCCTTTTTTAAAAGCTCCAGTAGAATTCTGCAGTAAATATATCTTGTTCAGGGATTTTTGTTTATTTGGTTAGTTGGTTTTGAGTAAGTTTTTTTATTACCAAGTCAATACATGAGCTTCTGAGATGATACCTAGTATTTGGATAGAATGTTCTATAAATATCATGGATCCATTTAATCTATGATATCATTTAGCTCTATTTCTCTGTTTATATTTTGCCTGGAATATCTGTCCATTGTTTATGATGGATTATTTAAATTGCCTGCTATTAATGGATTGGTGTTAGATTAATCTGTTGTTTTGCATCAGCAGTGTTTGCTTAATGAAGTTGCCTGCATATATATTTAGGGTTTTAATGTCTTCTTGATGGATTGTTCACTTGACCTACATGAAATAACATCTTTTCTTAAGAGTTTTGATTTGAAGTCTATTTCATTGGATATTAGAATAGAACCTCTTGCTTTCTTCTTGGTTCCATTTCATTGAAACGTTTTTGCTCATCTTTTTACTCTCGGGTGAGTTCTGTCTTTAGTGGTGAGGTTTGTCTTGGAGGCAGCAGAATGGTGAACCTTGTTTTGTAACCCAGTCTGCTATTCTGTGTCTTTTGACCAGGATGTTGAAACACTAATGTTCAAGGTTGCTACTAAAAGATGTTCGGTGATTCCTGCCATGTTGTTGATTTTGTGGTTTCGTTCCCTGCACCCCCCCTTAGGTTTCCTTATCTTAGTTTTATGCTTATTCCTTTTTCAGTTTGAAGTATTAGAGCTGACTTGGTAGTCATGAATCCCTTTATTGTGCATTTATTGTGGAAAGTTTTTCTTTATCCATTGTTTATAACTCATATATATATATATATATATATATATATATATATATATAATGTATACATATGAGATTCTCAGTCTAAACCCTTGTTGCTTTAAAAGTCTCTCTTGATTTGAAAACTCAGTTGTAATTTTGATGAGCCTGACTCCATATGTGACTTGGTTTTTACATTTTTTTTTTCAGTTTTCAATATCCTTTATTTGTTCAACAAGGTTAGTGTTTTGACAGTTACACAGCACTGCTGATCCTGTCTGTGCAGGATGCTGTAAGTTGCTTGTACTTTGGTAGACATCTCTTTCCTTAGACTTGGGGGATTTTCTTCTTTGGTTTTGTTGAAAACATTTTCTGTGCATTTAATCTGGGTTTCTTCTTCTTCTATAGCTATGATCCATTCATTTGGCCCATCTATAGTGTCTCAGAATTTCAGAATGTTCTATTCATAGTGCTTTTGTTATTGTTATTTGTATTTTAAGTCTATCATTTTCCTTGACTGAACGATCTGATTTTTCGGCCTTGTCTTCATGTCTTAATATTTCCTCTCCAATTGATTCATTCTATGTTGGGATTTTTCATTTAGCTTTTTATCTGATGTAGTGAAAATTTTATTTCAGGTTTTATTTTAGTTAGGTTTCCTTCTCCCCCGAAACTCTAGCTCTTTATTAATTTTTATTTTTTATATCTTGAGTTGTTTTCCCTGTTTCATTCAACTGTGTGTACCATCCTGATCTTCAATAGGCATATATTCATATCCACTTCAAATTCCTCAAACATATTTATAATTGGAAATACTTGTCTACTGTGTCCTCTAAGTTGCTTTTATCAAGGAACATTATGAAGGGAGTACGAGTTTTTGGAGATAACACATTGTCACAGTTATCTGTGTTGTCTACAATCATGTGATGGAACCTAGGCATCTGGAGTTAAGTTGTGAGTGGTGGTTTTGGTATTGATATCCAGCCCATGTCTATTGTTACTTTGTGGATGTTTGAATCTCCATTTGCTGTTACCTCAACCTGTCATGTTTAGGATCAGCTGTATGCTTCTTGCTTTTCAGTCTTAGGGTCACTTACTGTTGATGTGCAAATGGGGTACTTTTTCTGATAGAAGTTGTCCTGAGTCAGGTATGGTTGGTACAGTTCTGGATACTGGAGCAAATCTTCTGTAGAGTTAGAAGACTCTTATTGCTGGTGTTCAGAAATGTGTGGAAGGTTCACAAGGTTCTACCTCTGGGCCTTACATAGGAGAAGCTGGACTTGCAGGAGTGGGCTGTGTTACCCAGGAGAAGTATGAGAGGCCCTACAGCTACAGTCTTTGGGCAGCAAGGGTAGGTTGTTGTAAGGTGGGGATTGTTACCCAGGGGAGGTGCATAGACGTTCATGCATGGACCTCAGGCAGCCAGAAGAGTCATGATGGAGGAGAAGGTCACTACCTGAGGGAGATACACAATACTCTATATGACCCTCAGGCTACGAGGCTGGAGATTTTTTTTACAGGGATGGGATCTGGTGATGAAGGATACTACTACATTTGCTTACTTGAAAACTCACCTAATAATTTTTTTCTGAGCCTAATATTAATCACTCATATGACTGGATGTTTGAAAGTAATATGTCTGGAGGTATAGGGAAAATTAATATTCCTTTGTGAAAAAAACTCAGAAGATGATATAATGTTCATAAATACTTTACTACACACTAAAATAGGCTATATTAACCATTACATGTGGAAAAAAAGGTTAAGCTAAGACTTACATGCTGCTATGAAAAACACTCAAGATTTCAAAATATATACAACTTTAAGTACACAGCTTATTTATAGTCCTTGTAAACCTTTCTGAATTAACAATGTAATTTTTCTGATATCCTTGTGTGAGTTTTTGGTGAATAGATAGTCGTGTAAACAACACATCAAATTGAATCTGAAGTCTACCTGTAGAGGCTACCATTTATTTTTATATTTTAAAATATAACGTTACATACCCTCGCATATCCAACATCTTATTTTTTCTATACCACAAACTCAGGAGGTTTGTAGTTTTAGTGTTTGGGCAGAAGGGGATCACAAATCCTAGACATATCCCTTCTCAGACAGTATAGAAAACTTTAAATGTCCACAGGAACCTGGGTTAACTGGTCAGTGCTGCCTTTTGTGTGCCCAAATATGTCTCTTATAGGCAGGTGTAAGCCTGTCAGCTTGAGACAGAATTGTGGCAGATCTCAGGCAAACAGGATGGTGACGACTGGCTTGGACATTATTTGGTGATGTGCTATGGTGGCAGCAGGTGTTAGGACAACTCAATGCCAAGAAACCAAGGTGTAGGGAGTACACAGAGTAGGAGGTCAGATGGAGACGTGGAATCCTAGTCTATCAGCTTACAGTATGTTAAATGTCACATCCCTTTTTTTTTGTAGCAACTCACAGAAGCATAAAAAGATCTAATCCACAAATATTAATGATTTAAATGTACTTGCCACTACTATAGAATAGAAGACCAACATGGCCACTAGGTTTAGCTACCTGCATTGCTTTCTTCCTTGACTGGAAGACCATCATCTTCTTCTTTCTCACAGTGAGAACTCCATGGTCCCTGGGCAAGTGTTGGAGTATTTACCTATACCATAAACCCAGGAAGTTGGTAGTTTTAGTCACAAACCCTAGACCTATCCCTGCCCAGACACCAGAGCAAACTTTAAATGACCATAGGTCTCAGAGCTCTTTCCCAGCAATACTCGTTACCATTTTCAGTAGTGAATGCTGAATGGTTAGCCTAGCCTTGTGAATCCCTATCCACAGAGTATATTTCATCTATTTTGCTCTGTACATCAAGTGTGCATCTAAAGATGCATATAGGTGCTTTTCATGATTGGCTCGGCCACCTCATTGATGCAGGATGTCTCTAGGTTATAAGGGGAAAGGGTTCATGGTGAACTGTAAGCTGATGGCATACGTGCAATGAGAGCAGATCCCGGGGTTAAAAGGAAGACTAAGGGTCCAAGTGGCCGTGGATCACTGAGGAAGAGGAATGAAAGAACTTGTAGCTGAGGATGGGATAATCAAGTTAATCAGCTAAGAGATGGGGCCCTGAAGCCCTGGAGGAACATAAGTAGGCAAATACTACCTTTTCGTACATCCTTATGTCTAATGAAGCTAATTTTATCAGAATAAACTCTAAGTAAGGATCACTTCTAATAAGAAGTTTCTCTTTGTAGGTTTACCCTGCTCCAGCCCGTGGACAAAGAATTGAATGTGAGGTAGCCAAGGAGGACTGTAACTCTGTCTTGGTGTCTGTGATAAAGTTAACTTTATCATGACAAAGCTACAAGGCCATATAAATGTGAGGAATAAAGGAGAATACAGTCTTATTAACTTAACAGCAAAGATGACACTTGCAATGTCGGATATGGCCAGAGTTAACACTAGGATAGCAGACAGACACTCAAGTCCAGTAGGTAACAATGCACAGCTCAGAGGTGGATACAGGGGAGCTTCAGTCATCCCTCCCTGAGTGGGAAGCACAAGGACAGCATGTGACAATCCCCAGCTGGGCAAAGGAGATACAGAGCATGTGGGCTCTCCACTAGCTCAGCCCAACTACACGATATCCCTGAGAATTAATCAGTCCCATAGCAATTACCTCAGCCTATGAGTAGTTTCTATCATGGTCCTATACAAACCTAGCATAGGGAAGTTTGGGAATGCCTCCAACCCTCAGTAGCTTCTCTCTCTCTCTCTCTCTCTCTCTCTCTCTCTCTCTCTCTCTCTCTCTCTCTCTCTGTCTCTGTCTCCTTTAATGTCTCACTTTCTTGTAGTTCTCATCAATAAAGCTTAAGCTTGCTTTGTGAACTCCTAGGCCTGTCTCCATCTTTTATCTTTAGTGGCATGAGACAATGAGCTACTGTCCTATGTCAACCTTTTGTGATTGTGAGCATCTGGTGCACTAGGTCTGTGGGTCACACACATCTGGGCTATGAACTATCCTGTCATTCTGAAAGCCTTGCACCCTCGTCACAAGCCAGAAATGATCACACTGTCTAACATCAGAGCCTATTTAAGTTGATCTTGACATTTTCTCAGCTAAAGATGGCTGGCATACTACATGAGATTACTGTTACACAGGCCGAAGTCCCTGGCCAAGATGGAGCCACCCAAGGCACCAAGATGGATGACCCATGTAGGAACCAGTCCCTTGGAGGAAATGAAAACTGCACACTCTACAAATCTCAGGAATCTGACCCTCATCTTACCAAGGGCAGCCTGACCACAGCATCCTGTTATGTAAGAACTAGAGGTTCTCCTTGTGAAAATTCCTTTGTTTGCAGCATGTATTTGTTAGGGTTTTACTACTGTAAAGAGGCACCATGACCAAGGCAACTTTTATCAAGGTCAACATTTAATTGAGGCTGGCTTATAGTTTCAGAGGTTCAGTCCATCATCATCATAGTGGGAAGTATGGCATCATCCAGACAGACTTGATGCTAGAGAAGGAGGTGAAAGTTCTACATCTTGATTGAAAGGCACCCAGGAGGATGCTTTCTGCTGCACTGGGCAGAGCTTGAGCACTTAGGAGCCCTCAAAGCCCAACTACTCAGTGACCTGCTTACTCTAACAAGGCCACGCCTTCTCCAACAAGGCTACCCCTCCTAATAGTATCACTTCCCATGGACCAAGCATATTCCAACCACCACACAGCAGTTCCCTTCCCCTTTAATCTCCTTCTGCCATTCCCCCTCACAACTTACACTGCCCTATCAAAACCAAAACTCCCTTTTTGTATGTCTGCTTGCCCTTCTCTCAGATATAGCCCTACAGTTCATACTTCAATAAAGCTTTGTTCTGTGGCTTTAGTGTGGCTCCCGTGGTCTCACTCTCTTGTAAAACCTTACATCTAGCACTGAAACCTGGAAGGAGTATGGATTGCTGTCTCTGGACACTCCCCTCATCTCTCCTGATCACCAAACTGCTGTTCCGGCCCCTGAGTGCTAGGAGCCTCCTGCTTGCTGCCAGCCTTAGCACTCACCACTGATTTAGATTTCTTCTGCCTGTTTTCTTGTTTCTTTAATCTCAGTTAGTGTCCCTTCCATGTTGGTCTTTAATTCAGAACCTTACCTCTAGCCAAAAACCATGCTGGCATGTCAGGCAGTGCCCCTACCCTTACAGCCTCTCTGTCGCCAACAGGGAAGACTGTCTGATACCCAGGGATTTCCTTATCCCAGCCCTTAGTTCTTGAGAGCCATGTCTCAGGTCAGGATCAGTTGTGCGACACTCTTTTTTTTTCTACCTCATCTTCTCTACCCTGCACCTCCCCCTCACACTGTTCCACTTCTCTCTCCTTGTTCTCATCACCCTCCTCTTCCTCATGGCTCTGCTCACCTTCATTCCTCCACCTGTAATAACTTCGAAAAGCTTTTGGCTTCTTCTACTTGTCTGATCAGGCCCCCTGCCTTTCTTTTCCTTTACCTTTACTTCAAATATAGGAGCCAGCCATCCAGGCTTACTGTGATGGTCGATGTCACCTGGCATTCACATGGCAGCTGCAGAGGATGGCAGGGGGGTGGGTCATACCTTACCTCCTATAACTAGCTCTTGGAAGAACTAGTAACAGAAACCAAGAGCTCAGCTAGGAGCCTCTGAATGCTATAGGAGCAGCTCTCTTCTCTGGCTTAAGTTATCCTCTTGACAGCAGTAAAGGAGGAGCCTGTCTCTCTGTGAAGAATGCTGCCTTCATATCAATCAACCAGAAGTGGAAACTAAGAAAAACTCCAAGTCATAGAAAGCTGCCTATAGCTCAATAGAAACTCATGGCCTCCTGGGCTATCGAATGCCTTCAGTAGCTTTGTAGCATCTGGCCATGGTTCCTGCCTTTTCTGGGACCCCTTATTTGAATCTTTCTCCTTCTCCTAGTCCCATGCCTCCTCAAATGCACCAAAAACTACATAAGCAAATCACCCATCAGGCTTCTAAGCCATCTGTCTTCTGCCTATATCTGCCCTTAGGCTATACTGAGGCAGAGGCCAACTCAATGACTTGAACTGACCATCCGCAGTCTTTCTGCTCCCAGATTTATTACTCCTGTCTAGAAGGAAATAGCTAGAGGAGACCACTGACACTCTCTATCACCAACAAAAGGCAGGGGTGTTAGGCTGGGCAAGTCCTTAGCCAAGACAGAGCTACCTAAAATAAAAAACCAAGAAGAATGACTCATAGGAATCTGTTCATTCATGAAATGGAAACTGCATGTTCTATGCATGTCAGGAATCTGACCCTTCTCTCAGCCAGAGTGGCATGACTACAGCATCCTAGTATCTTAACCAAAGGTCCTCTCAAAAGATTTCTGCTGTGTCAGTTCCTATGTTCACAGCAGTTCCTTTCCCTAACACTCTCCCACCATTCTCCTGACCAACTTGAACCACCCTTTAAAACGTAAAAAACTCTCTTTTGACATGGCTGCTCTCCCTTCTCTTAGAGACAGCCTGGTGGTGAGTACCTCAATAAAACCTGGTTCTTTGGCCTTAGTATGGCTGCAGTGGTCTCATTCTCTCATAAACCTTATATAATCTTTAAAATAACTCCCACTTTTATAATCAACTCACTCCAGTGCTATATCACTTGTTCTTAATTATTTTGTTCAAGCACCAGTCTGAAAGTGCTTCACTCAAAGGAAGCCTGCCATTGTCTTTGGTCCAAACCAAGTCATTCCGATCTGATCATAGCAGCTCTGATGTCACTACTTCCTCACTCCTCACTGAATGCTCCAGGTACCTCTGCTTCTCCCTGCTAGAGGGTTGTAATCTGGCAGGTTCTGAAGCCAATTCTGTCCTGACCAGGAACTAATAGAAAGCTGTTGGCTGCTATTAATGGGGCACTTACAGCAGCATAAACAATGAGCCACTCTACAAAGCTTGTGTTTGTGTGCTCAGGGCTTTTTCCATCAGGCTTGTCCATCAGCAGTTAGCTAGTTACAAATGAAATCCCAAGGCCAAATGACAGGGATGCAATTATCCTAGCTTCCTGTCTGCAGAGTCCTGCCAAGGAAGAATACGACTATTTGTCTATCTCATCTAGCTCCCAGGACTCAAAGGATAACACTGGAAGATCACTAACAATCAATAGATCATCAGAGATGAATTTTTTATTGATTATTATTATTGTTGATTGTTATGTTATTATATTATTAATATAATATTATATATTATATTATTATAATTATTTATTGATTATTGTTATTGATTATTATAATTATTGATGAAGAGGCAGTGCAGCGTGAGAAGAGACTGACTGCTACAGATTGTAAGAAGTCCGGCTGTGAGCCTGTGTTCTGTCTCTTTGAGCCTTGACATCTACCTCTACTACTCTTAAGTTTCAATTTCTTCATCTTTGGAGTGAGATCATAACACCAGTCATGGTGTTATGATGCTGCTGTTCCCTTCTAAAGAGATGATACATGTGAAAGCTCTGAAACTATGATAGTGACACTGATGATGGTGACAGAAACAGCGTTGAGTAAATGCCATGCCACGGCACCATACTGGGTGTTTGATGTAGGATATGCAGCATCTCATTTCATTCAAATTTCTTCTGAAGAGATGAAGATGGTGATGATGATGATGAGGAGGAGGAGGAGGAAAGGAAGAAGAAGAAGAGGAGGAGGAAGAGGAGGAGGAGGAAGAAGAAGAAGAGGAAGAAGAAGGGCTAATAAGGCACAGGAGCATATATCTATAACCTTGGTACTTGGTGGACTGAGGCAGAAGGACTGCAATGATATTGAGATCAGCCTGGGTCATATAGGGACTATCAGTCCACTTAGAGCTACATCTAAGACCCAGTGTGGTGATTCTAACATGCTGGTCCCATGGAGTGGCACTATTTGGATTTGTGCTCTTATTGGAATAAGTGTGGCCTTATTGGAAGAAGTGTGTCACTGTGAGGGTGGGCAGTGAGACCTTCCTCTTAACCATGTGAGAGCCAGTCTTCTCCTACCTGACTTTGGAATAAGATGTAGAACTCTCAACTCCTCCAGCCCCACATCTGCCTAGATGCTGCCATCCTCTTATCTTGATGATAATGGACTGAACCTCTGAACCTGCAAGCCAGCCCCAATTAAATGTTCTTTATAAGACTTGTCTTAGTCATGGTATCTGCTCACAGCAGTAGACACTAAGACACATAGCCTCACAACAACAGGGGCAACAACAAAGGACGCCATTTCATAAATGCTTCTGATATACCAAGCTCTAGCATCAGCACCCATGCCTCTTAGCATACATACCATGATCTACATGGCAGATGAGGAAAACTGGATATATAATGTAGATAACCTACTCAAGGTCACTGGAGGAGGCCATGTGGACTCATACACAGGCACTCTACTCTAGGACAGAATTTACCAAACTCTAACGTCAGAAAAGCTTTCCAGTAAGGCTGAGCTTCCATGTCTAGAAGCCTTTTGCATTTCTTGGTAAATCTAGTTTAATTCTGTAGTTATTGTATTTGGTTTTGTGACCTTTTAAAACATAATAATCATTTTTGTCTCAAGGTTTTATATATATGTATATATACATATATATATGTGTGTGTGTTTGTGTGTATGTATATGTGTATTTGTGTATATGTGTATTTGTGTGTTTATGTGTTTGTGTGTATGTATATATACATACATACACACAAACACACACATATTCAGTTTTATAGACAAAAATACTAATGATCAAGGGCTCAAGTCACTTGCCTAAGGTCATTTAATAATTGCTGAAATGAAGGTTTTAATCCAGTTTTCTGCTGTTAGCAAAAGTGTCAATCCATATAGCATCTGTTATGATGTGAGATCATCACTGAAAGCAGAATTCTGTTCCTGCCCCAGTCAATTTCCAAACCAAGTATGCTTTTTATTCTTGGAATTGGCTTGGAGACAAAACAAAAGGGTGAGAGTTAGCAGTCCTGATGATGGATATCAAGCCTGACACCAGAGCCATACGATAAAAATATTTCTGTTGGTGAAAAAAATTATATTTTAAAACTTATATTGAAAAAATTAATTATAGTTTAAAACTTGGAGACAGACTGAGTTTCACTCAGTGGCCTTCAGATAGCCTGGAAATCACCATGTATAACAAGCTCACTGAGCTCTCCCTGCTTTGTCCTCTGAATGCTGAGAACAAAAGTGTGCACCATTGATTTAGAATTTGAATGTGAATTATGGTAATAATATTTCCCTAACTGAGATCATATACACTTGGTTGAAACAATGGGATAATTGCCATAAAGCTATCTTGAGGAAAAGAAAATCAAGAAATATTGTTCCTGATATGACTCACTCTGTTGAAAGAAATGACAGTATGGATATGTGTATGACTTTGAAATCAATGTCACACACTGGAGGCACAGCAATAGGAAAGATTTCATTACAAACGAATGTTATATAATATCACAGTATGGTAGAGATTTAAAAATTTTTTGTTTACTTTGGGGTTTTGTTTTGTCAGTTAAACTCTTAGAAGTATATTGCCAGTAGCCACAATTACCACTTAGAGGCTCCCCCGGGGGAAGGCTTATACAGAATGCATCAGTGAAGAGTCTGTCCCAATTTATACCTAGCTTCACAGTCAGGTACATACACTCCCACAACAAATTCTATTGTTTCGCATCATTAGTATCTAATTTAATGCCCAGCACACAGTGGATGCTAACTAAAAGTTTGTTTATATGGGTATAAACACAGTTATCCCTTAAATTCTTGAAGAACATAATAGCAATGTTCCAGTTCTGTCATCTCTTGTCCTCATGAAGAGTCATTTTTTAACCTCATACTATTGCTGGTAGTGATTGGTTCATGTTGAGATAGCTACATGGTCACAGCATTCTTTTCAACATAGTATGTAGGTGTGAGTATCCAGGAAGATCATGGCTGATGTCCTCAGAGAACTGGGGCTTGTGGAAAACACATTAAGGAGATCAGAATAGCCTGGATTAGTTCTCACAGAAGAGGCCGTCCATGAAGCAGGCCACAGTGTTAGGAAAGTGGAGGGAGAAGGGGTGGTGAGTGGACTGCAACAGAGCAGAAAGGAGTAACAGAGGGCCTAGAGAGCCAGGAGAGGAAGTGGAAATTGGTACAGCTTTATTCATTCTAGTCTGAACTGGGCACTGTGCTGTGGCTACAGACAACTTATCAATGAACCATCGGGAACCACTTAAATGTTCTGAGCTGACACACTTGAAATTGAAAACAGTAGAAAGGGATGCTACTCTACTTTGTTGTTTTTGTTGTTATTCATGAATGTGTAATTTTGAAAGCAGTTTACTTGGTGTGTACAGCTATAGGCAGAGAAGAGGTAGATGGGAGAGGAAGATGCCGTAGCATGAACTGATGGGGAAGAAGCCCTGAGAAGTGACTGTGAAACCAGAGATAAGACCAGATAAATGGAAACTAAGAGAATCTGGAGACTAAGTATAAGAAGACTGGACAGCACAAAGGTCACAAATGACTTCCTGCCTGGAACATTAGAAAAGCAGCAGTTTAACAGTCACCTTCTGAACTCGTTGCCCATTCCTCTACACTTTAGAAAATAACATTTTAATTAAACTTACTGTGCTTATCACTTTCTGTCTAGCTTTCTATTTGTGTGTGTGTGTGTGTGTGTGTGTGTGTGTGTGTGCAACTGTATCTTTCCTCTGCTGTTAACACAGATGGCATCAAAGCCCACTGACCAAAGCTTATGCATGTGTCTATCCAGTGAACTTTAATGGGTGAGTAGATTCAGTAGGGTACCATAAGAAATGAAAGACCCAGGAGGGTAAGAGCTTGCCGGGGTTTACTCAGCTGATAAGTGCCAGAATGGAAGATAAAGTCAGAATCCACATTTTTGTGTCATTCATTCTACCGCAGTGAAAACATCAGCCTCAATAGTAATTAATATACAAGTAGCAATAAAATGCCTACATATTAGAAAGTAAATAGACTACTGTCTACCATGAAGGAGGACATTGGACAATTGAGGAAATGAGTTGGACCTTTGAGTTTTAGTAGCTCAGTGTTGCCAGAGGCTCCAGCTCCAGGTTCAGCCAATGGCAAAGTTAACATTTGAAAGGGAAATAGTACCTGGCTACTAACATTGACTCACCTGTTTGACCCACCCGCCAGTAGGTTTGAGACAAGAGGTTCCAGACATACTGCCTTAGCTCAACCAACCAGGAGCTTTACACTTGACATTATGAAACCCTGGCTCAAACTGCTTTTCCCAAAGGCTCATGACTGATGACTCAGTACCCCCAGTCCCTTGGCAAATAAATGCCTGAGGGTGAGGGGGAGAGATTGCTATAGGGCTTTGGAGAATGAATGTGGGTGAAGGGAGAGGACCTGTGTTCTGGCCAAAAATCTGATCATTAAGCACTGGCATATGGGTCCCCATTTGGACCCTGTTGACAAGAGTACCATTGTCATGCAATTCAGGGAACTAAGGCTGGAACGAAATGGCATAATCACCAAGAACACTGAGCGGATATTAAATTATTTGATTTCAGTCAAGTTTTGAGAAACTATATCTAGAAACCTGCACCATTTGAACACAATTGATTACACCCTAGCCTGAGTAATTCACTGTGTTTGGGCCATATCTTATATTACAACCCACCCTTTCTTCAGTTCATGTTGTCTCCACAGATGCCATTATTGGTAACACGTTGTCCAATGTCTTTTAGACCTTTTTAAGGTCAGGCAACTTACTTCTTTTCAGCCTGATTCATTGCTGCTTTCTGAAAGTATAAAACTTGAAGATTAAGTTCCTTTTCAAGGAACAGACGTGAACCATAAAAGGAAAAGAAGCCTGTGGTAGACCAGAGAAATAATGGTATTTTAAAATGCTAATCCTTTAGCTACTTGTGAGCAATATGATAAACATCTTGATTTTATTGTCACAGAAAGTAAAACTCCTTTTATCAGCAGGCTGCAGCTTTTGCAGTGGGTGGTGTATTAAATGTGAGAGCTACACGGAAGTTTAGGGCTGAAGGGATGGAGACGGATGGCATTGTGCAGATGCAATCTTGAACAGCTCTGAATTTCTCTAACTGTGCGAATTAAGTTCAGTGGCTGAGTAGTTTCAGTGCACAAGCACTTGTTCTGGGCACTAGAGACACAGCTTCTGGGGGAGCCCAGGAATCATTAATAATCACACTGAAAAGCATATGGAATATCACAGGGGAAGAATACATTTAAAAGGGCGTCATGAATGCTGGAAAAACATTTAAGTAGAAAGTGGCATCTGAGATACAGCATGTGAGAGGTGACTGGGAGGAAGTGCCCAGGGGACAGTAACTGGAGCAGTAGAATGACTGGAGAACTTCGAAAAGAAATTACATAACCTTGAGGATCTCTTTTGCTTTGCCAGGATGAAGAGGAGTAACTATGGGTGACGTCATAAACATTTCTATCAGGAAAACAGTAGGAGACCTAGGCTTGTGAGTAGCAAGGAGTCTTTAAAGGGTTCAAATGGGGTGATGGTAGTGCAGAATTGAACATTAGGGTCTAATGTCCCACTGTACATAAAAGGTAATACCAGTTGCAGAAGAACCATGTCAGTCAAGATGTATGCAAAGAAACGCTATGAAAAATATCTATTGATTACACATTCGATGGATGTCCCTTCTTTCTGCAAATACGGGTTGTTTTTAGTAGGAAACCTCTTTCTGGATGGTTATCCTTTGTTTTTTGTTTTTTTGTTTTTTTCTTCTTGAGTAGGATCTTACTTGTAAGCAGCTAAATTAAAGTCAACAAAGAGCCACAGTCTAAGTGTCTGAATTGGCATCAGGTTTTACATATGTTACGGAGCCCACCTCCTGCAACAGTCCCACAGTTCTCCCTGAACTCCGGCTACCCATGTCTTGTTCACTGCAGCCCAAGGGTACTGGCATTTGCTGTTCTCTCTGTTCTACCCCACCCCTTCTTGTCTCTGATCACAGAACTCTCCTCTATATCCTCACCATGAGCCAGGTAATAGTGGCACATCATCCCTTGTAGGCCATACTTTTTATTTATGTTCTCTACAGCACACACTGACATCTAAACCGGTCTAATTCACATACTTGCCTCTAGCTAATTTTCTATTTGACAGAACAGAAAGATTGTCAGTGGTCAGTATTGACAGGTTTCTGATACATAGTTTGCTCAAAAAAGTTTCTTTGAACCCCATAGTGCTGTTAGAAGGATTAAGTCTCAGAATAGACAGAAAAAGCTAGGTTGGTCCCTCCTGTAGGAAGTTTTTAGGAACTAGAACTTCACCTGAACATAGCAGACACTCCATATTTGGTACTGGCTTAAGTTTTCATTCCAGGAAGTTCCAGGTGGTCGAGTTTTCAGAGAGAGATTTTGTAAGTAAGGAGAAGATGGGGATCTAGGCCAAGGACTGGCACCTAGAAAAATAGCCTGCATCAGTTCTATGGACTTGTTTTAGAAAAACAAAGAATGAAGGAAAACCAGCCACCACCAGGCCCAGTTTAGGCATTTGTTCCCAAGAAGTGTCCTTCTAGTGTGTGGGTTGAAATGAGATAATATGGGAAATTCAGAATTACGGAACTCCTCAAATCTCTTATGCAGTCAGACTCTGGAAACTCTTTGTATGGAGAAACTATTCTGACCTGAAAACCTGATGATTGTCCCATTGTCAACACTGTATGTCAAAAGGTAGAGATCTCAGGAGTTGAAGCATTGGGACTTGTCATTCCACACTCTGCCCCAGTTTGTGGAAGTCTTCCCACTGTCATAATTCAGAAAAGATGGGCCTAAAATTTTGTCAACAAATATCTTGTCCTGAAGGGAGTTGGTCAGGTTCCAGGTTGGTTTCTTATATTTAAAACGTGTTCTAAGCGAGGAGGCACATGCTTAATAATTTCAATCCAGCATGTAAGCATATGTCATGGTCACACTGCTGTGAAGAATTTCCTATAGTTCCTGTCTCCCTATAGTATGTCTGAGTTGCATCCCCACATTATGGCCGCAGGATGACTATGTCAGAGAAATCTATCCTAGTGCTTGAGGCCTTAATAAAGGTGACAAGCAGGCAGATAGGCAGGTAGAATCACATATTTTTTGTTTGTTTGTTTTTCGAGACAGGGTTTCTCTGTGTAGTCCTGGCTGTCCTGGAACTCACTCTGTAGACCAGGCTGGCTTCGAACTCAGAAATCCACCTGCCTCTGCCTCCCAAGTGCTGGGATTAAAGACGTGCGCCACCACCGCCCAGCTGAATCACATTTCTTAAAAGACCCGGACTTCTAGGCTTATTTTAAGAAGAGTTGATATTGAAGAGAGAAAATTTCCAGTCCCAGTTGACAGTAGGTTCTAGGGAATGACCTGGTTCTGAGGGTTACAGAGATGTTCTATAGTACTGGTACACATGGGTTATCTTTGGCATTTTATTGCATTCTCAAAACTCTATTTCTTTTATGACTTAAGATTTGTCTTAATGTATAGCGTACTTAAACTTGTATGGATGAAATCATACAAACTGTATAATATTTCAATATTTTATCAATAAATATAATTTATCAGTTAAAAAAAAAACTATGCAAGTCCCTGTGTTTTCCAAAAACATCTTCCTGGAAACTGCATCAAAAAGGAACTATTATAAAACCAAGGATGCTTTCCATGGAAACAAGGTAATAATTAGGGATCTTACTACCTTAAAAATATTAGCTTCAATAAGTTACAGATGTAGCCAACCAGTTCATGACACCAAAGATAACACCATCATCAGAACTCAACAACCCCTAAAATCGTAAGATTTAAGCTTCGTGTTCTCAACAGCAGGCACACATGCACTTACTGGATTTATTACACTAGATGCTTCATTGAACTATAAATGGTACAAGTGACCCCATTTGTAACTACACTTGGAAAAACTGTAACCAAATGAAGGTATTAGATAAATGACATCATGCTGTAGTCAACAGCTGCTTATATAGACTATGATCAAGTGAGAAAATGTCAAAGTCTATCCTTGTTCAGTAACTTAGTGACCCATTATAGGCAACATTCTCATCAGCTGGCCATTCATACATTGGTCCGCATTTAATATAATATATATTATATATGCACATATATAATACATGTGTATATATATTAAATAAAGATATGTATATATCTTATTTATAAGGTAGTAATTAATTTTATAGACACGGAAATTTTTTCAGATACATTTTTATATGAAAAACAGGTATCTGAACTTAGCTCATGAGACCGTGAAGTTGCATATAAAGTTAGAGTCATTATTACCAAAACTTGCCCACAATCTCTTTCTCTATTCACCCCTTTGAGACCAAAGAAAACCCTTTAAGTGGAGGGTGATATATAAATGTGCGTGCTGAGCAACCAATGAGGAACAAACAATGAGGAGGAGTACCCAGGGGCATGTTGGTACCCAACGGCTGCTCTTGGGTTTTGTTTCCAACACATAAAGCTTATTCTAAACTGATCTATTTTCTTAGTGAAAAAAATGGTCTTCAGATCTCAAGCACATCTACAGTAATTCAAAATACCCATAATAATAACAAACATACGAGCTGTCATTTTCTATTTTACAAAATGTTTCCATAAACATAATTTCTCTCCACATCAACTGTTATGGAGTGTGTGGAAGCATTTCTGAGGCTCACATCATCCAGCTTTCAGTTCCATTCACTCCGTCAGTCCATCCTTGACTCGGTGCCTGATCCATTCACTCATCACCATGTTCACTGAGGGGCTGGGCATAGGGTCAGCTGAGGCAGGTTGGTTGCATCTCATCTTTTGTATTAGAAAAGAACCAACCTCAAAACACTGCTTGCCTCCAAATAAGTGCTGAGCCTAGCCATGGCAGGGAAGCAAGGAGTTACAGATCAAAGTGGACTGATCCCGCTACAGAGTCAGTATGCAAGGAAATGCTTCAACTCTCTTCATGGCTGACAAGAAGAGGCCTCCAGTGAACACTGCTCCACTGGATCAGGTTTGATATGAACCATCTCAGCATGCAATATTTTTTAGCACAGAGCTTTTTTTTTTCTTTCTCAGCAGCATATAGGAGTTCTCTCTCAGGGTCTACTTCCTTTTGCTAAGGCTGGTGCTCAAGAAAACTTAAGTCTTCACATAACAGAGAATTCTTTTTTGGCATTTGACTGGTTTTGGCAATCTTCTCTTCCTCATTCCAAAGTCTCTTTCCTGCCAAGTTCAGTTCCAGAATGAAAGTCAATGCCATCAGGAATAGCAAGTGCCACTCCATGAGAAGCTCAAGAGAATGGTGCAGTACATTGTCCTGAGATGGAACCAAACCACAGTCAAGGTGAAAGCTGGCTCTGAGAAGTAGTGCTTCCCTCGCTGAGAACCTTTGCTTTCAGGTAGTTGGGACAAACGATGGACTCTGCTTTGAGTGAAAGACACCAGGTTCACTGTAAGGGCACAGATGACCAAGTCAGAAGTCTAGAATGCCCAAATCAGTAGGGCCATTCCTTTGAAACAAAGCCAACAGGTAGGCAGGCCATGAGTATTCGAGGTAGCAGATGGCAGGCTATAGCAGCATCCTATTGTCTTAGAAATGGAAAGAAATCTTAAAGACTCCCTACTCCAAGTTTCATTTGGCCATGTTGAAAGTGAAATTCATAGATGGAAAGACATTGTTCATGGTCTCACAGCATTTTAGAAGCAGGGCCTGGGCTGGCATTTGTGTCCTCTGACTTGGAGTCAGATATTGTTTTCTCATTACTAGCATTTCTGGACTCTGTACTTCTCTACCTAAAAGATAGCAAGGATATCAAGGCTCCACAAGGTGAGCATCTATCAGTTCTGTCCACTGGAAAAGTCCGAGCATCTCTTAATGGATGCCCGTGATGACACCAGCCCTGCCTAAGGCTCTTTAGGTATTCTATCTGAGCTGAAAGGAAAGTAAAATCTCTCAGATGAGATAAATCTGGCCTTGGCACTCGGGGAAGCTGTCTTTGACTTCCCTCCAGGGTTTCTGCAGAGACCATTTTCCACTGACAGATCTCTCTTCTGTGTCTCCAATGACAAACGAATGGAGCCTGTCCTGAAGAGAACATTAACACTAAACACAGGAAAAAGAAAACAGCTCTATGACTGACACAGGACTGGCCAAGAGGATGCAATATCTACACCTAGACAAAGGAAAGAAAGTATACAAGTGCCCAGCAGAGAAGAGAGCAAGGAAAGAAGGGTGGAGGGTCTGAACACAGCTATAGTAGGTGTGACCAAGCAAGAAATGTAATCGAGACAGGCACATGTTTTGACAGTATCTGTAAGATGACACTTCAGAGAAGGCATGTTTGGAAACTGAAAATCGAACACTAAACATTTACAAGACAGACTGGAAACAGCAAGGGGACTAGGTCATGGACTTCAGAGACTACCAAGCAAGAGTGGAGACTCCAGGAGGAGGAAATATTGAGAAACAGAAAGTGAAGGATGAAGCCCTTCTCTCCCCTGACTTCCTCAAATACTGTTGGAATCCTGGCGGAAAAGTCCAGTGTGGATTGCCTCGTGCTCTTGGAAAGCCTTGCAGGAGAGAGTGCCAGGGGCAGCCACATACACACAAGTAGCAGCTTAGGACTGGCTTCGTTTCAAGCCACAGTTGTCTTCTAGGTCATTGTCCCAGGGGCCTAAGTATCACTGGGCTGAGCAGCCACCAAAGGAGAAGTTGCTGTGAGGTGACACCGGCTCTCCCACTGGCCACCACATTCCACTGCATCCCTGGAGGAGAAGAAGATTAGAAAGGCTCAAGTACTGAAATGGAGTCACAAGATGGTGAATAGGCACTCCCAAAGCAGGTATCTCCATGCACCATGCAAATGGGCTGCAGTTTAGCCTCTAAACTAAGAGTTCCCGACAATAAATGAGCCAATAATTATTCCTGAATGACTTTAACTATTTAAAAATAATTAATGTCCAGCCCAAATTTATACTCCTAACATTTCTGCCCAACAGGTCTGCTTTGTATTTCAGACCCACCCAAAATCCTAACCTCTCCTGATTGGATATCTCAAATTTTCTCCTCCAGATCATATTCCATAGTGAGCAGTGTCCTGTGAACAACATACATGTTCTGGTGATGTCTCGTAGAGTAAAGCACTTGGAAGGAGCCCAGTTCTTCAAGCACAATAAGCATCACAATATACAGACTAAATAATTAGTTTGCTTATGTGGACACACTCACAGTGATCTCATTCCTATCAGTGCTAATATGCTATTGCGAGTAGTTTTAAAAACCCACGCTTGTTTCTTGCTGGGTGCCTACAGCTCATGCTTTTCCCATGAACTTCAGAAGCTGCAAACACTCTACACTGACCAACCACCCAGCAGCTAGCTCTGCTAATGCTCTAACAACTGCCCAGGCTATGCCCTTTCTCTTGCCCACCTGAGTCACCATGGATGGAAAACACCAGACAGCCTTACTATTTCAAAACCAGCTAGATAACACAACTGCTGGGTAAAGAATTTGTTGTTCTAAACTCACCAGCTATCTTATATTTGAACTCTGCTGGTGGCGGGAGCCACCACCACTTCTAATAGCCCCCAGACCTTACATGGCTCATGCTCCTCTCTCCAGAGCCTGGCTGGGAAGCCCTTTCTCCTGAGACCTGGAAATCCCACCTTTTTATCTTTGCCCAATGATTGGCTTCTGCCATCTTTATTGACATAATCAAGAAACAATTAGGGAGCCAGATTTTAGTTATCAGCTCCTCCCTCTACACTATTGATTAATAATGACTTTGTTATCAACATCTGTAGACACGTGTTTCCCGTTTTTATCCCTTTAATTTCTTTCTCTTCTTATATTGCTCTAGATAGTGCTTCAAGTGCTGTGTTAAAAGGGAGTTGGAACAGTGGAAGCCCTCTCTTGTTCCTTCCTGACTTTAATAGGATAGCTTTGCGTTATTTGACAGTTAGGATCATGGTGGGTATATGTTTGCCATATACAGATTTTCCAATTCAACCATCTCTAGGACTTTTTAATCATGAAGGCATGTTGGATTTTGTCAAAGTTCTTTCCTGCAGCTATCAGGATGATAATGTGATTTTTGTAATGTTAACACATAGGAGGATTACATTTATTGTTTTATATATGTTGAGTTATAGCTGTATGTGTTGAAGCCAACTTGATGGTGATGGATAATCTTTCTTGATATGTACCTGTATTTAGTTTGAAAAGATTTTGTTGAGAGTTTTTCTTATCCATGTTCATCAGAAATATTGGCTTCTAGGTTTTGGAATTACAGTAATAACAGCATTTTTGAAGTACTTTCTTTTAATTTGAGAAATATTAGTTGTAGTTCTTTATTGACAGTCTGGTGGAATTCGGCTGTGAATCAATCAGAATCTGGGCTTTTAAATGTGAGATCTTGCATTACTGTTTAAATCTCCTTATTTGTTATGGTTCTGTTTAAGTTGCTGACACTTTCTTGGTTTCAGTTCTATGCTGATAAATATAGATATTTATCTGTTTTTTTTAAAAGTTTTCTAGCTTAATGAAGTATAGGTTTTTAAAGTATTACCTTATAATATTCTAAATTTCTTTGCTGTTTATTGTAGTGTTTATATTTAATTCTGTTTATTTGAGTCATCTCTTCCTTCTTTTGGTTCATTGTCAATTTTATCTTTTCAGAGAATCAACTCATAGATTTGTTAATTTCTTGTATTGGTCTGTTTCTATTTTATTAATTTCTGTCATGTTTTAAAGGTTTTTTTTCTTCCGATTTACTCGATGTAGGTTTGGTTATTTTTGTCTTCCAAATTCTTGAATTGCAAAAGTAAATTGTTTACTTGTTCTCTTTCTGACTTTATATCAGAATCTCCATAGATGCACGGAAATTCTAGAGATTCTTTTCCTTTGGATTTCCAGCTTTAATGCATTGTGGTGATATAGATTACACGGCATTACTCCAATTGTTCTGTGTTCTTTGAGATTTGTGTCCCAATCATGTCATCCAGTTTATAAAAGATTTCCACAGGCCATTGAGTAGAAAGTATATCCTTTGTTGTTTGGGTAGAGTACTCTGTAGCTATCTGTTAGAGACATTTGATGTTTACTGTCATTTAATGTTTATGTTTCTCTGTTATTTTTTGTCCAGATGATCTGGAGAAAGGAGGATATTGAAATAATCCACCATTGCCGTGCTGCTGGGGTTAATTTTTACCTTTACAGTAGGATGCTTTTTAGAAAACTGAGTGAGTCAGAGTTTTCCATGTATGTGTGTAATGTCCTCTTGGTTAGTAATTGCATTAATTAGAATTAGTATTATTGGTTTCTTCTGATTAACTTTTGCTGAAGTCCATTTTTCCAGCTATTAAGATAGCAATGCCAGCTCCTTGTTGGTCCCATTTGCTAGAAAGCTTTTTTGAATCCTTTCGCTCTAAGGTAGTATCTATACTTGGAGTTGTGATGAGTTTATTCTAGTTAATAATTATGTTATTACATTATTATATATTGCCATATATTTGAGTCAAAATGGAGAATATTTATCTCAGTTAAACTTTATCTTATGGGCTTGGTAACAATTTTGCCACTTGAGTTCATACTATAAGAATTTCAACATTTCAAATGATTTTCAATAATGACTTACTAAACCATATTTCAAATGTTTTCTAAGAACATAGATAACCTATCATTGTCACTACCTAGACATTTTAGCTAAGTGTTATCTGAATTTTAAGTTTTCAGCCAAGGGAAAAGTATACACGAGAGCAGAACAAAGTGTAACAGTATATCGTGGGAAAAAACACCTAAGTCTCAGCATGCTTTAGCATGACCTCATCCTATTAAGATTTTCCTGGTGATATGTTAAAGTGTTTCATCAAAAACTGTTCTATTATAATATGATCACATCTTACATTGAGTTATTTTTGTTCATTTGTACAATGAATGTCTTGGAATTCTAGTGAAGTCCACTTTATGCCACACATTTGCAATTTCTAGAGTCTTTCTTGAAAAACTGGTTATTGCTTACTGATATCTACTCTTGTGCTGTTTCACCTGTGTTCCAGAGAGCCACTTGGGGATATCATCAGTCAATTTTCAAACCATGAGATTTTGTATACTTTGCTTGGAGATACATATGGCTTTTCATTAATCTAGACAGCAATGTCCCATAATGTTCTCTTCTTTTCAGCTAGCATCTTCTCTTGTTATAGAGAATATGCACCCATTCTTCCCAAAAAGTAACATAAAACTATTTCTGAGACCACCACTTTCTCTGAACACACTTGGGATTCAGATTCATTCTTAGTTATATGTCCTTCTATAATTTTCAAATGCCATTAACTCTTTAGATAACTCAACATATGCCCAAACATTATCACCCTACATTTCTATTTATCTCATTTGTTGACATATCTACAAAGAATTTTTTAAAATGTGAATATGAGGAAGATGAGAAGGAAGAAAGGATTGCTCATATGCCATTGACCCAGGCTTCATAATGGCTGAGCCTCTAAATCCATGGAAGACACAACCATTTCCTCTCCACAGTAGCAAAGGCAGTAGGGGACTTTAGAATAGGAAAGGGTGGTATGATGATGTCACTTGTCTGGAATAATCTCTACTTATGTTATTATACCAGCACAATTAACAGTTAATACTTTAGTGCAATTTGCCTGAAGGCTTTTACACAAGATAAAAATTTATGGATGATTATATTACACCAGAAGAGATGGCATGTGGTATAAAAGATAACACTGAGTGTGCACTGTTTTGCCATTCCAGGAACCCACTTTGCTGCTAGCTAAAGTCATGAGCAGGAGCAATAGCAAAGTGCAGCAATAAGAACAATAATCAGAACACAGGGAGTTCTAACGTGGTGTTAGTCTGCCAGTGTATGTACCCAACAGCACAGACTTATTTCTGTGCCTCATTTCCCCCATTTGTTAAGTGAGTGGGAGGGGAATAATCCATAAGATCCTTTGCAGTTCTGACATTCTGATTCCATGAGTAGCAGGGATAGTGGGTGACAGACATGGGCCTTTTGATTGGGTAGCAGTTGTGTGTGGGACTGTTCTGCAAAGCTGTGGGTAATTGCTTCAAATTTGGCTTTTAATATCCTATTGTTAGCATTTGATCATTTATATTCCACTTAGAGGGAAGAAGATTTTCTGGAAACACAGGGAAGGTAATTTTGCTTTTGTGTCAAAGAATCAAAAAGTCCTCAATTTCTGAGCCACGAATTTACTCTCCAAAGCTGTTAAGTGTTTTTAAGTAGAAGGGTGTGGGATAGGGTTCAAAAATACAGTGAGACCATAACTGACTGTCCTCAAACACAGACATGGCCAAAAACATTGCCAGTGTTATGTAAAATCCCTGACACAAAACATCATCAAAATAAAATTTTTCCAATAATCTAACAGGTCAATTTGAAATATACTGGGTTTCACTTAATGAATTGGCTGAGCCTCTTTACAATAGATAGCATGTTCTCATCTTTCTCCATGTTTAATCTTTAGCACAAATCTATAGGGACAGAATGCACAGGATATTTATTTCCATTTAATAAGAGGGAAATATAATGTAGATATGGATTGGTTGAATGGTGTGGTGGTTTGATTGACACGTTCTCCATAGGCTCATTTGTTTGAATGTTTGGTCTTCACTTAGTGGCTGTTTGTGAAGGCTTAAGAGGTATACACGTATTGGAAAGAGTATGCCACTGGGGACATGCTTTCATACCCTTTCAAGTTAGCTCTTTCTACTCCCGTTTTGTGGATGAGGATGTAAGCTTTCAGCTTCTGCTCTAATGCCAGTCCTGCCTGCCTGCTGCTGTGCTCTCTGCCATGATGGTGAGGGACCCTTATCCCACTAGAGGTAAGCCACCCCAAACCTTTCCTTTATATAAGCTACCTTGGTTCATGATGTTTTATCATACCAAAAGAAAACTAGCTACTACAGAAATTGATACAAGGGGGTGGGCTATTGCTCTAATAGATCTGACCATGACAGATTTGGAAGACTATGGAAGACTTTGGGACTTTGGACGAGAAAAGTGGTTGAGTGCTATAATTAGGCTTTAATGGGGACATCCTAATAGAAATCTGGAAAACAGTGCTAAGAGCTATAATGGATTGTGGAGGTCTAGCTCAAGAGGTTTCAGAGGGAAGCAAGAACTTTTACAGCAACTGGGGTAGAAACCATTACTATGATATTTTGGCTTCTGTTTTGCCCTTGTCCCAAGCATTTCCCTGGGGTTAAATTGAAAAAATAATGAGCTAATTTACAATTTGGAAGAGACTTCAATACAGCCTAATGCTGACTCCATTATATGGTTATTAGTAATCACGCTTATGTAGATCTGAAATAAAAGAGGACAGTAGGCCAAGCAGGGTACAAAATACACAGTTTGAAGAGAAAAAGAGCTCCAGGAAATGTAATGCTGGAGCCAAGGCTTGTGCTGAAAGAAACAAGGAGATTAAGGATAAGCTTGATTCTCAATGTGATAAAGGGAAGTGTGCCCCCAGAGGGAGATGCCACCCAGCTAAACTCCTACTTGTGAAAGAAAGGGGTTGAAGGAGTTTTCTACTTCTGGCTAGGATTCATTCCAAGTGGGCAGCCAAACATGGCAGATACACACATGGGTCTGGTTTTAGAGTCATGAAGGATACTCACATAAAAGAGTTATGGAATCTTCCTCTGTGGTTAAGGAAGAGCCACTGAAGCCAGGCAATGTGGGACAGGGCAGTCCCTGAATGAAAGCACAGAGAGGGTAAGTGGCCCTAAAGGCCTTTTCATGAAGCTTCGAAAATGAAGCCTGGATTGCATTGGAGACTCCAATATGTTAGAGGTTCTAGAGCCATGGGATATCTGCTAAGGAGAGCTGGAAACAGGGAGTACGACCAGCCCAAGAGTGCAACATATTTTACAGACAGCAAAACCATAGGGATGAAGCCATTGCAGCCCCTTGACACTAGATATATTTTCCTTAATGGTGTTTAGTCCCTGGTCCAGCATTTCTTCATTATAACCCCTGTTTTCATTTTGGAATGATAATGTGTATGTCGGAACTATGGAAATTGCATTTTAATTTTACAGGCGTTTAATAAATTGAAAGATTGCCAGAAGTCTCAGGAGAGACTTTGGACATTAAAATAGTGTTGAGGTGGTAAAAACCTATGGGGACTTTTGAAACTAAAGTAAATGCATTTTACCTTATGATATGGTCCTGACCTTATGCATGGTCAGGGAGTAGAATGTGATAGTTGGGATGAAATGGCCCCTTTCTGCTCACGTGTTTAAGTAATTGATCTCCAGTTGGTGGCTGTTTGGGGGAGATTAGAAGGTGTACTCTTGTCGGAGGAAGTATGTCACTGGAGGTGGACTTAATAGTTTCGAAAGTCTCACACCATGTTTAGTTAGCTCTTTCTCCTGTTCTGTTTGTGGATCAGGATGGGAACTTTCAGCTATTTTTCCAGCACCATACCTGTTCGCTGCGCGTTCCCTACCATGTGGTCATGGACTCTTATCCCTTTTGATCCATTAGCCCCAAATAAACTTCTCCCTTTATAAGTTGTCTTGGTGATGGTATCTTATTACAGCAACAGAAAAGTAAGGAATTCATATAGTTAACTGTGGATTCCATGCTATAAATTGAAACTTCTTCCTAATTAAAAAAAACTAAATAAAGTTCTCTCCATTGGAGAATATGGGAGTCATTTCTGTGGTGGAAAGAATTTTGTGATGAAGCTTGATATTAACAGTTAATAAATAGACTTAGAGTAGTTATAAAAGGGGAGGAGAAGGAAGGTAATGGAGAAATGTAATGCTGCCTAAGTCATTTATCCCAAAGGCCTCCAAACTATGTGTATGATGATGATGTACACACAGCAGAGTGAGTTCAGGGTTCTCCACCAGCCCTCTGACAGTGGAAGGTAGAGTTTAGGTGAGAAAAAAAAGACTTTTTCACTTAAAATATTGCTGGCAGCTGATTTTTACATACACAAGGGTATGCTGTTCTTTGAACAAGGGAGTACTAAACTCTTCTATTAATACCTATGAGCCAGCTTAGTGATGCAGTCTTGTGGGTAGTAGAGAGAAAATATGAGTCACAAGGACCAGAGCTGGATATCTGAGGCAGTCAGTGATGCTCTGAACATGGTCAGCTTGGAAGCAGTAAAATGAGATACAAAATATCCCTGCGAGAAAAGCTGAAAAGGGACATTTATTGCTTTTATGACAAGGATAACAAAAAGGCTTGGTGACCAAGTCATGCAAATGAGAGAGCAAACAAATAAGTTGTAAGGAAACACACTAATGTTTAAAAAGCAATAATAATGAAAGCCATACTTAATCTCCTTTATCTCCCTTTACAGAAACACCCCCCACCCATGATCCCTTTCTGCTTCCCTAATTTCTTTGTATATTTCAGTTATATATGCAAAGATTCAGAGCTCAGATTCACAAATAAGGAAGAACATGGGGAATTTGAATTTCTGGGTCTGGGTTATATCACTCAGTATAATCTTTTCTAGTTCCATTCATTCACCTTCAAAATTTTAAGGTTGGTTTTTATAGCTGAACAGAATCTCATTGTGCATATGTACCACGTTTAGGTTGTTTCCATTACCTAGCTATTGTAAACAGCCCTGTTGAAGTGTTATATTGATCTATAGTATGATATTGATCCTTTGGGTATATAGCAAAAAGTGGTATAGCTGGGTAATATGGAACGATCCACTTTTAACTTTCTGGGGATTCTCTACAATGATTTCCATGATAGCTGTACCAGTTTGCAAGTCCACAAAACAGTAAATAAAGGTTCTCTTTATTGCCAGTTCGTTCATTCATTCATTCATTCATTCACTAATTTATTTTTTCTCTTACTTAGAGGGCAATAAGAACAATGGGTACTCCAACTAGGGACTGGTGGTATCTAGAAGAACATGTGTTTAAGATTGAGACTCATAGTAAAAGGAACCCTCATTTGCTGTCTTTATTATTGTACTAGATAATTCATGGGTGCCTCACATAATCATTGGAGAATTATAGCACATTGGTCTTCATTTTTGGCGGAAGAATGAGGCCTATGAACTAGGTCCAGGTAGAACCTGAGACCCTCACCAAGCCAGCATCACTAAGTGTGAACTATCCCCCAACAGGCCCATAAGCCCCTAGACATTACTCATGAGAAGCTGGGCAGATAGGTGAGGGTATAAAAGGTGCACAAAGAAGATCCCAGGATACGCTGAGCTTCCACAAGAAAGAAGAAGCAACCGGAAGAGAGCCCACAGGAAAAATGTAATTAATTGTTGATCAGAGAACAAGAACTGGGATCAGAGAAGTTTAAAGAGATCACATTGGAACTGCGCTTGATTTAGAGGAAGCTCACCAAAGTTCTACACCTACCACAGGAAGAGGAAGAGGAACATGGCTGTAGAGAAATGAGCAAGGAAACAAGATTGTGTCAGGCCTAGTGGGGCTTGTGTGCCTTTTCACCTTCAGATCACTGCAAGTCACATGTACAACTGAAGTTTGTTCTATCACAGCCCAATGCAGCTGGCATGTGCTGTTTAAATCTTACATGTCTGAGTGACCTATCATCCCCCTAGATGATAATATGCAAAACAGAGTCTCTTTCTAAGCTATATTATACATTGTTCCAAAAGGAGAAAAAGGCAGAAAAATCTCTATAATTTTCTGTGTTGTCAAGGAAAAATCTCCTAAGATTGTCAAAATGTGTGATGAGCTTTTTGTTCAAGCCTTTGAAAAAGTTGTGAAAACATTGTATTGAATACAGAGGCTTCCCAGGATGGTCTGAGTAATTTGTTGTAGTTCTGTGTGTGGCATCCAGGAGCAGGACTTGAAGTAAGTGAGAAACTATGAACACTGGGATACCTTTCTAGAAGGTGTCATGTCTTTGTGCATCTATGCCAAATATTTACCTACTCAGACATTGTTTGTAATTTTAGTATAAATGTAATAGCAAGATGGTGATGGTGAATGAATGAATGAACCAACATGTTAGAAACTGACCCTGAATTCTCAACCCCAGATCTGATCTTTCTTTATTCCTCTATTGACTCCTAATGTTCTCTGAATCTCTTATTTTTTTTTTTTTTGTCTATAACACACTGGGTTCAGCAGCATATCCCAGGTAATTTTTATCAGACTTTATCAAGCCTCATTATGGGATAGCCATTGTAGGCATTAGTATGTTGGAGCAATGGCCATGGTTATATACATATACCCCTATACTAACACCCTCTAATCCACAGTTTTGTTTTGCATTGCCATGCTTTTGAATAAGAATCAATTTGAGCAAAATGGTTTGTTAACCTGAAAAACAAATTTGCAAACCACTAAGTCTGAATTCTAGAACCCGTTCTACCCATAAGATTCATGTCTTATATTACGCTAAGGTACAGGCAAGTAAAATTTTGCAACAATGAGGGCTGTTCAAACTGTAGGATTCCTGGTCTGCAATAATACTGAGATATCATGTGTTGGGAGTTGAGCTAGATAGCTAAGCATTGTAGAAGAGATTTTGTCCTGTTTGGTGACATAGTTTGGATGCTGAATGTCCCCCAATGGCTTAGTTCCAACAATGGCATCAGTTAATCTGTTTGAATATATTCCTCTCTCAGTAAATTGGGAATAGTGAAGCCTGCCCAGAGATGATTAAGAACTCAATGTGACAACACATATGATGCATTTAGCTCAATGATTTGCATATAAACCATTAAATATTAGCTGGTAGCCAGCCGATGATAGCCATGAAGATGAAGAGTTGCAGAAATGTTTCCAGCTCTGTGGATTTGACCAAGGTTTTCCTCAAAGGCAATCTCAGGCATCCAATAGTTGTATGTTACTGAACTCAGGAATGAATTTCTCCCTCAGAAAAGTCTGAATGTTCTACTTTTTCATACCGCAAGGATGATCACTAAGGAAACACAGAATAGCCCCTGAAATGGACTGTATCACCTGCAATGCATCTCTGCACACTGAAAACTTCTTCAGCTTTAGGTAAGCACTACAGCTGACATGGTCTGTGCTTTTTCCTAAATTTCACTGTACTGTAGGAAGAAAATGATCTATCTCATTCAACTTCCCCCTCTTCCTCAGAAACTCTTACAAATGATCACATGGTGGTTCCGGTGACTTGACCCTCAGCTGATACTGCTAAGTGGTCATGCAGTTGTTTCCTTCTGCTTTACAGGAACACTCTAATCAAGGCCATTCATTCCACACTGTGCAGAAACACATATTCATAAAACCCCAAACCATTAAGAACAAGATGTCCCCCTTTCCCCATAGTAGACCTTTAAATATATAAAAACAAAGCTTATAATCTGAATCTTTTGCTCTGTACACAGAATTCTTTGTTCCTTCCTCTGTTCTTCATACACAATGAATTATCCTATAGGAAAAATCATGGCATCTGCCTTCTTTTGAGCACATTCTAGTTTGACATGTCCCTGCATAAGATGAAGCTTCTATCAATTCAATGGATCAGAGACCTATACCACTCTACTGTGGGCTAAACACACATTTACACAAGACTCGAGTCTTTCAGTGGGTTTCATAGTGTGCTTTGGAGGCAATCCCTTCCTGAGCAGCTGCTCTGACTAAATTGAGAGGGCTGTGTCCTTGCCAAGAACATGGTGTAAGGGAACAAGTGCATAGAGCCTGCCTTGTAGGAAGCTTATCTGCAAGGTGGTTGCCAACACCTAACCACAGTCATGCAGGATTTTTCCCAGAAGAAATCTCAGGCACCCTCCACAAGGCTTTTTTTTCCTTGAGACTGCATGGGTTGAGAAATGTCAACACTACAGGTGTTGTACCTCTAGTATTATTCAAGAACTCTCCATCTGTCTCCTGGCAAGGACAAGAAGTTTCTCTGTTGTGAATCCCAAAGTTTAAAGAACTTTCTATTTCAGGATAATCTAGCACTTTAGGGCCATAGAGTTCTTTCTGTAGGGGGCTTCCCTGTGTGCTGTGAAAAGTTTAGCATCATTCCTGCCCATGAACTGTCTATAGCAAACCCCAGGTATAAAAACATGCATATCACCAATCCCCTGGTAAGCAGAATTGTACCATTGAGACCTTATCATTTAAACAAATATTTTCTCAGTACTTAAGAAATGGATATAGGCCTGATCTTAGGGTTATTATCTAATTCTACTTCCTTGAGGGAGGATAATGGCTTATTGGTGATCAATAAAAAATAAAAATTCCTCCTGGCTTCTGTAATTCACAAGTAGTTTTCCACCCTACTCTATGTTAGAACTCTTAAAAACTTTAGATTTTTGTCCCCCCAAGGTCAGTCATGCTAGCATCTTGCACATGTGAAACCCACTCTCAAGTAGTTTTCTAAAGCTCCCAGGTATCTCTAATGTGCAGTCAGGATTCAAAACCAGGACACCATGCCACACTGTGTCCATTTTTGACCTTTGATGCTTCCTTCACTTTGGAAACTTGAAGATGCCCAAGATGATAATTGTCTTAGGTTTGTCCTGCACACAAATGCCATATACCATCTCTCTTCATTATTGGCATCAATCTCAGAAGGCTGCTACCCAGAACTCTGGTGCCTTTGAGGGTAAGCACACTTGCAATACAAACAAGGAAAAACCAATACACACAGAAGATGTTCAGCCTGTTTGACATGATTAACATGCTTTCTGTCAGGTCAAAGAAATGCCAACAGGTGATTGAGAAGCCAGGAAACATTCAATATAATATAGGCAATTGTCCAGTACAACGCATGGTGTACTCAGTGACTAAATCTTACGTCATGTTGGTTAAACAATTCATTATAAGTAGCATTACATTTAATTAATTTCTGTCTTTTATTTTAGCAGTGGAAACTCCACATTTCCTATTTAAGGAGCAGTGCTTTAAGACAGTGATAAACATCTAAAAAGAGCTTCAGGAAGTCACTGAAACTGACTAGATTAACTTGGCTTCTCCTCAAGTATAAACAGTAAAGACTGTGACCAGATTAAGTAGGCTTCTTCTCAAATGTAAACAGTAAAGACTGCTGGGAGTCACTCTCAGACAAGCTAAGCTTCAAAGAAGACTCTAAGACCAGTTCAGTAGAAACAAGCTGAACTGCCTGGAAGGTTTAGAACAACTGAATAACTCAGAAAGAACACTCTCCAAACTGTTGAGCTGCCTGCGGGCTGAGCAGTGTCCTCCAGGTTCCCAGATTTTGTGAGCTGTTATTCATGCTGGGATAGGCTTTGGTGATGAAGCTGTCTTTGAGTAATTTCTGCTCCTGTAACCCTTCACCCATATTCCTGTAATTAACCTCAGTAAAATTCATTGGCTCACCAAGTTAGATTTTGGTAGTATCCATACTTCGGTTGTCATGGGTTCACTATACAGGGTTAATAGATGTGTGTTGTTTATACCCAGGAAAATTTTGTCATATAATATCTTTGTAAAATTCTGTCTCAAAGGGGATAATTTTAGGATAATGCTTCATTATTTTGTTATAGAATGATAGAAAATGAATAATTAAATAAAATCAAAGCAAAAGCTAATTAAATAGAAAAGAAAGAAAACAATACAAAGAATCAATGCATCTATGAACTGGCATTTTGAGAAGAAGAACAAGACTGACAGACCCTTGGCTCAGTTAAACAAAAATAATGATCCAAATAAATAGTATCAGGATGATAAGAAAACTTCACAAATGGACACCAGAGAAACTCAGAGTATTATAAGGGAAGACTTTAAAAACCTGTACTCCCGTTACTTTAAAAATCTAAAAAGAAATGGGCTAAATTTTAGATTCATACAAACCACTACAGTTCAGTCAAGAAACAATCAACAACTTAAACAGATCCACAACAAATGGGAACTCAAAACAGTAATAATAAAATGAAGCTTTCAGTTAAAAAAAAAAAAGCCCAGCCAGATGGATTCACAACAGAGTTTTAGCAGATTTTTAAAGAAGAGCTATAGTTAATATTTCTTAAATTACTAAAAAATTGGAGCAGAAGGATAACTTCCAAATTTCTTTTGATGAAGTCAGTGTCATTAACATTAAAATCAGGTGAAGATCCAACAAAGAAAGAAGGAGAAGAAGGAAGAGGAGGGGGAAGAAAGAAAATATCACTGATCAACATAGATTAAAAAATTCCACAATAAAATGCAGCTGAATTCATGCACATATCACAAAGGTCACCCATCACCATCAAGTTGGCTGTATCCCTGAGACTCAAAGATATTCAACTTATATAAGTCAATAAGTCATATAAACAATCTTCACAATACAAAAACCACATGATCACTTCAATAGATGCAGAAAAAGCCTTTGACAAAATCCAAATTTCTTCACAATAAAAGTTCTAGAGTGAGTAGGAATGAGGAAAAGACACCTCAACATAATTTTAAAAATCTATGACAAACACACAGTCAACATCATTTTAAATGCAAAAAAACCTCAAAGCTATCTCATTAAAATCAAGACCAAGAGATGGTTTCCACTGTCCTCACTCTTTTTCAATACAGCCCTTGAAGCACTTAGCTAGAGAAATAAGAAAAGGAAATTAAAGAGGTAAAAACAGGAAAGGAAGAAGTCAAATTATCCTGATTTGCATATGACATAATGTTGTAAAGAAAAGCTTCTATGGGAAACTTCAAGAAGTGATCAACACTTTCAACAAAGTGGTAATGATTCAAAAATCAACTCAAAAAGAAAAAAAAAATCAGTAGCCATTTTATACACCAACAACAAATACTTTGAGAAAGAGATCATAGGAACACTACCAATCATAATAAACTTCCTCAGATAGGCATAAACCTATATGTGAAAGTGAAAATTTATATAATGCAAGTTTTAAATATCTGAAAAAAATTAAAAAAACAATAAAAAGTGAAAAGATCTCCCATGTTTGTAGAAAGAATCAGTATTAATTCATGTGAAATGACCATCCTATCAAAAGCAGTGAGCAATTCCAATGTGGCCTGAATCAAAATTTCCATGATTTTTCACAGAAGTAGCCCCTCAAAAAGCCTCAGATATACATATCCAAAGCAGTAAAAGTGTAAAAGGAGTAATGCTGGTAGAATGGCCATACCAGATTCCAAGCTGTAAGACAGAGCTCTAGTAATGAAAACATCTTGGTACTAGCACAAAAACACTAGAGAAAAGACAGCATTTATACCAAATGGTGCCAGGAAAACTGAAGGCGCATACCTACATGTGTGTAGATCCATAATCTATCACCGTGCGCACAAGTCAACTCTTCATGGATCAAAGACCTCCCTGTAATACCTGAGACCCCGAAACTGCTAAGAGGAAAGCTAGGCAGCAGCTTACATGATGCAGGTGTAAGAAAGGATATTCTGACTTGAGTGAGTTCCACACAGAGACAAAGGTCAACAACTGACAAGCGAGACTCCATGAAAATTAAATGCTTCTGGATAGCAAAGGAAGCAAGCAAGTAAATGAAAGGAATCCCACCAGGCGGGAGAGCACACTTGCCTATCTATATCTCATAAAGGATTGGAATCCAGAATATCCAAAGAATATGCAAAAAACATAGGGTCTACCTTAGACGTAGATCTACCATATGGTGCACCTATACCAGTCCTTGGCACAGGCACAAAGGACTGGCTGTTCGACTCCACAGGTATTTGGCAGCCATGTTCTTCATTGCTCTATTCCCAAAAGTCAGAAAGTGGAAATAACCTACATATCAATCAAATGATGAATGAATAATGTAAATTTAGTATGTATGCATAATGGACTATTATTCAACTGTAAAAACAATGAAATCACAAATTTTTCAGGTAAATAGGTAAAGATGGAAAATACACTAAGTGAGGTAACCTAGATCCAGAAAGATAAACCCCACATATTCTCCCTCATTTGTGTTTTTTTTTGCTCTTAATCTTTAGATGGGGGAATATAATCTGGACTAACCAAAGAAACCAGGAAAGTCAAAGAGGCTACGGGTTGGGGCATAGCAGGATCTCTAGAAATAGGGTTAGTAGGACACAGGGGCTGTAAATGAAGAAATGGAAGATTCAGGACAGACTTTAATGGGTAGGAAAGAAGAGTAATCCAGAGGAAGCTGGGGGAGGAGGAATAAGCAATCCCAAAGATGTTCGAAAAAGCCATAGGGAAACATTTTATCATGGTGGTTTGAATGAGAATAGCCCCCAAAGGCTCAAATGTCTGAATATTTGGTCCCCAGTTTCTGGAATTGTTTAGGAAGGATTAGGAGGCCTTGTTGTATGGCCTTGTTGGAGGATGTTTCTCACTGAGATGAGCTTTGAAAATTGCTTACAGTTTCCCCAAGTTCTTAGGAATTGAGGACTGGGAAAGTATCCTAGATCTGAGTACCTGAACTTGGGGATCCACAATTTCTAAGCCTGTTGGGGCAGCCGATTTTGAGATTTCAAAGATTCATTTATATCCAGTGTCTCCTCTGCTTTCTGGTTGCAGTTTTGTAATGTGAGCTCTCAGTTGTTGCTCCATGTCTTCACTATGGATTCTAACCCTCTGAAATCATAAGCTGATTTCATTGCTTTCTTTTATAAGTTGCCTTGGTTGTGGTGCTTTATTATAGCAATAGAAAAATGATTAATACATTAATGTTTATTTAAAACATATACTTTACACACACTTACACACAAAAACACTTTAAATAAATTTAGTCTACTTGGGATGATAATGCTACCCCTGAGAGCCATACTAGCTAACAAAACATTTGAGCACCAGGTATAGAAAACCCTTCATATTGTTGATAAAGACAGTCCAAAAGATTTGCATATGTACTCTATTATCATTGACCTTGGTTGTCTTCCAGAACGTGAAGGTAAGATCTTATAGACAAAGACACCACATACTTCACACAAAGGACATAGAGGGTTTGAGCTGGAACTGACCTGGAAGCCTCCTCCCTGAAGACTAGCTTGCTCATTGTCTGAAGATGCTATAGAAGCTACCATGAGAGAAACCAAATGAATAGTCTCACCAGCTGGAAAGCCTAAGGGCCACACAATGTTAGCCTGGTAAGAGAGACTCAAGGCTGCAATCATGACGCTTACTATCTTCCAGTTAAACAACAGCCATCTACTTGGATGTGTGGCCTACTTGATATGATGGAATTCATGCCTGGTCCTATAAACCTAGCCAAGACCCATGGATGATGTGCTCATGAAACTTAGAGGAGATTTACTGCCACTTTCCCAAACATGTAAAATTCCCAACTGCATTCTAAATACCTATCTTTATATCCACAGGTAAGTGTAACTCTCATTAGACCAAAAAGTTACTTTTTGCAGGCAGCCATAACTGGTCAAAATGAAGAAAATAAGTAACCATTGGATGCCCAACTCCAGCCGATACATCTACAACATAACTCCTATACCTAAGGCTCAGAAAACATCACAGAAGTGGTGACAGAGGGATTGTAAGAGCCAGAAGATCAAGACATCTGCAGATTGTGCAATCTGTAAGATCCTGTCTTCTATATCTGACAGGGATGCTAAATCCATGAAATCTAAACAACATGCTTGCCTCAACATGACCTGCATAATGACAGTAAAAGATCATGTTTCAACATAGATGGTGGACATCTCACAAGACCACGGCCCTGGATAAAGAGCTAGAGGTAATTTGTGACTGATAAAAAAAGGGATAACCAGTCTTCTCCAGGGACAAGCCCCCTGATAGGTTAGCCAATCACAAATGATCAGCCCTAAATTTATGTACATATGAACAGTAATAAAGAGACTCAGCAGGTCATATTTATGTATACATGTGCGTGCACTTGTGCGTATGACATAACAATAATAATTTAAAAAGAAGAGGCCATGAATTCAAGTGAGAGCTGTGGGAGAGACATGATGAGTTTGGGGGAAGAAAGTGATGGAAATGGTGAATTACAGTATGCATATATTAAATTCTCAAAAATTATAAATTTTATAATAATTATTAAATTTTATTTTATATAAAGGAACACAGGAAGCAATGACAAGAAATGCCCAGATAACAGAGATAGATGCAAGGAAAAGACTTTATATTTTAGTGCCTTTAATGGCAATTTTTCCTGCCTTCTTAACCCAATATATTCATTTTGTATTGAGCTATAACTTCCGATGACCCTGAAGAAGATTAAGGGAGATAAGTAAGGTATCCACATCCATCCTTGACTTAACACAAATTAAATTGATCTTGGCTCAATTCAATGAGTAAATGTTGACTTCAATTGTAACCTCCAAAGTTCAGAGTAAAGGCCATAAAAATGTCATTTAAATGTCAAACAACTTCCCAACATAGGTAGAAATCTCCCAGGATCCCAAAGAAACAAAATCTAAGTTATTTGTTCATCTGTAGATAGGCAAACCTTCCAACTCAAAAGTATAAAAAGCTTTATTTTAAAAAGGAATTCAAGGAATTCTGGTAGGTTGAGTTCAAATGTTGGTAAGTGGAGTCATGGTGAAAAATAATGATTTTTATAGGCACACACGTGTGTGTGAAACTTTGTTGTAGCATATAATCTATCTACACCATAGAGTATTTATTTATCCAGCAAATATACTGATAAATGTCTACATCCTAGGGAAGCCTTAGGAAATTAAAGAGACAATTGCCTGTCCTCTTGTCTAGACAGTTTATTGGGCGTGGTCTAACAGAAAACACAATAATATTTAGAAAAAATAAGTTCTAGTAATTGTTTATAAGGGAAACAAATGGGGGCAAAATCTCCAAGGAATTTCAGTTTTTTCTGCTTTGGATGAAGAAAGGATGTGGTCCTTATTCTCTTTGCCCCTCCGTTTTTCCTGTCTTCTTGTCCTTATGTTTTGATCCTCTGATTTTCTACAAATCTGTATACACTAATCCCATGCTTAGAAACATAGAGGGTTGATATACATAACTGATATACAGATAGTTTATTTAAGATCGAGAGCTCTGGTCAGTAACATGAGTTGTTAAGTCTAAGAGAAAGATATATTGTATCCCCTCCCAGATAAAACACTTGTTTGCTTATAAAATTGTGGTGTCTAACAGAACTTTCTCCATTCTTTGAAATATTCTACAATTGTATTATTCAATGTAGAAACCACTCATGTGGCTAATAAATACTAAGAATGGGGCCAATACTACTAGGGAAACAATGGGTTTTTGTTTTATTTCATTTTATGAATATTAAAATGTTAATAGTCACGTGTGGCTCATATTTATATCATTGTACGATACATTTGTAGAGATATGTAGACAATGGAAAGCCATCTACCAGGAGTGTTTGGACCAGATTATGCAAGGCTACAGCCAGGAACCAAGCTAGGTAGTAAGTTCTTTGCAATTTGGAAAAGTTTCCCTGCCTTGCTAGGAACTGAGAACTGAATAAGTATCCTAGGTTCCAGTACCTGACTCTGGGAATCCAAGAAAGAGATCTAAGCCTGGTGGGTCAGTCAGCTCATCTCTAAATCTAAACCATAGACAATTCTGTTTGTGTTACCTAGCTCTCTCCACTCTTAGAGCTATCTAGCTCATGTAAACATGTACTGTATTAGCAAAGTCAAATTGCCAAGGAACCTCAGATCAAATCAATGTGACCTGTCTCTACCATTTGTCACCTAGTTATTATGGTCACAAGGCAAAGCTATGTGTTTGTATCATGTTTCTCATGTGAAAAGACATCTGGCTTGAAGCATGACTCCCCCAAGACAACTTTTCAAAGATGGTTTTCTAGTACTTTTTCTTCCTAGTTTTTTTTTTATTAGTTAATGTATAGTTATTATTTACCCTTATGGAGACTTTATCAGAACCCAAGAACTACAAGTATGTGCCATAACCAGAAATCATGAAATAAAAGTAGTGGCATCAGGCACTGAAATTCTAATCAGTGCAAATCTTATAGTTTATGAGGCAGAAAATTTGTCTTGGTAGAAATATCATTTTTCTAGTCTAGCCCTGATTTGCTGAGTAGGGCCCAGGAATCTGTTTTACTAAGTAATTAGATTATTCTAATGCCACTAAACTATTGCTCATACTTCAGTTCATTTTTCTTTTAAAACTATGTAAGTCTGAGCTGTAATACATCAGTTCTCCCTGAGTTACAGAGAGTGTCCTAATTCACTGGAGCGTGGTAGAAGCTGAGTCCATTCATGGAGATAGAGAAGAGTCAGGCAATGTTTCTGGGAGTGGGAAGACATAAAACTAAGAATCTATTTGGTTCTGTTAGACTTAGGATTTTTAAGAGATGTCTATATGGGGTTGTCCAGCAAGCAAATTTTATCTTCTGGTCTTGAACTCAGAGGAAGCTATGGCTAAAGATAAAAGTCTTCTTTTAACTTAATTTTTCAAAGTAGGTGGCATGAACATGTGTCATGAATGGACTCATGAATGTGTCAATCACATGAGAGTTGAGAATAACTTCCTGAGAACTTGCAAGTCTGGAGGGAAAAGGATGAGTATGTGAGGAAACAAATGATGTGCTATAAATTAGGAAGTAGATCAGGAAATCACAACGTTTAGGAAAGTGAATGTGACAAGGGCCTGAAGAAAGAAGCTAAAATGAGTATAAGAGGTTAAGTAAAAGTGTGGTTTTCTAAACTTGAAACTTCTATTATTTTATTAACCAAGGTCAAAACCCAAGCAGAAGATAGGAAGCTTCATTTGGAAACAATACAATGAAGAATTATTATCCAAAACATGACAGATGCCCAGAAATCAACAAGAAAACCACATATACTTTAATTGTAGGATATAGAGAAATCAGTCTCAACTAACTAGGACAATCTCCATGCTGACTAGCTTTAATAGTGCTAGAAGGGACTGAGAAGGCTGCCAGGAGAGAAAAGAGATCAATGGGCTTATCTAGTACTGGACTATGCATGCTATAATACTGACGGACCTGTCAGATAGGATGCGGCCACTTGTGTAATAGTGGCAAAATTGTTTATGGGACAACCAAGTAATCCCCACCAGCTCCACAGGAGAAGTACATGCCTGGTACTATAAATATAGTGAAATCCCATGGTTAACGATATCATCAGCTGCAGGGGTTAACATGATGTTTTTGTTTGGTTGTTAGCTAAATGGCTATATTTCTGGTCAAACTGCCTTCTAAATAGCTAGGCTTATACTAATAGATCTGTGATGCCATCAACCTTGGCAAGAGAAGCGTCTTATTTCAGAGGGTACTGGTAATGCAGAGACTTAAAAATGTTCAAAATACTGAGAATCAGTTACGATGAGTGCTAGCTATATAGGACATTGTTATCAACTCTCCTGCTCTACAGTTCAGGGTACATCACAGAAGAGGACGTGGAAAGAATGCAAGAGCTAGAAGATGGTGATGTGTGCTCTGGAAGGCTGTGTTCTGGACATGATATGATATGACCATTGCACTCATGAAGATTTGCTTGCCTGCATAAGACCTATATAAGATTAAGCCAGGTTAGTATCGAAGGACAAGGAAGGACAAGGGACAAGTAAAACCTAGGTTGTTTGATTAAGCTTCAAGGAATCACATTGTTTTATGTTTACCTACATTTATAATAAGGTATTATATATAAAGAAGTTAAGCTGCTGACAATGCTTCCCACAAGAACCAGAAACTAGCAAAAACAGCAGTACCAGGAACAAGAAACCTCCTTTTGATTGCTTAGCCAAGGTAGTCCAAGTGACTCCTCAAACAATATGGATTATCAATGTAGTCCTTGGTTGCCTCCCAGGGGTTAAGGGAGGGCCCCAATTGCTAAAGACATATCACACTTAAAACACAGGACTCAGATGATTCAAGCTGGATCTGACCTGAAAGTCTCTTTCCTGTGGTCTAGCTTCCACAATTCCACAAAATACTATGAAATCTGCCAAGGGAGAGAAGCAATTAAACAATCTTACGCAGCTGCAACACCTATGAACCATGACAATTGCCAACAGGGATAGACATGCATCAGAGTACAGTAAGTGGCACTCACATGTTGATGGCAACCAACAGCTGTCTACTTGGACTTAAGGCGCACTCAACAGGATAGAAATTATATCTGGTACTAGAAACCTAGTCTGGTGCTCCAATCTTATGAGGTCACAGACATTAGAAAAGGATCAAAGCTCAGAGAACTCTAGAAGAGGAAGGAGAAATGATTGCAAGAATCAGAGGGCAGGGAAAACACCAAGGAAACAAGGCTTGCTGAATCAATCAAACTTTCATAATTATGACTGCACAGAGACTGGAACAGCATGCACACCCCTTGCACATGTAAGATGCCAGAGGGGATTCCAGCACTGAAAGGGAAAGTAGACAGAAGGCCCCATTTCTAACCTAGAAACTATTTCAAACTGATAACTGCTCACAAGGGAAAAATAGTTTTCTTAAGTAAAGTCTCACTAGTATACAGACCACTCTTAAGGGTGGATCCCATGCCCAGCACAACACAAAGCAAGCTCAATACCATTTTCTCAACATTCCTCGACTCTTGATGCTTTCTCTGGGCAGTAGTCTGTTTTCTTTTTTGCTTACACATTTTTTGCATATGTATTATGTGTTTTATGGGATTTCTGCATGTGGGGATGTGTGTGTGTGTGTGTGTGTGTGTGTGCATGTGCGTATCTATATGTGTTTCTTGTGCTTTTCCTTTGGATCTCTTGCTCCAGATTGTTTGCTTCATCCTGTTTTAGTTCGTACTTATATTTTATCATATTTATTATTTTTTTCAATATCTATGAATATGTATGAAAGAGAGGGGGAGGGAGAGAGAGAATGAGAGAGACAGAGAGAGGTGAATTTGGGTGGGTGGGGAGTAGAGGAGGATCCTGTAGGAGTTGGGGGAGAGAAAACCATAATCAAACTGTATTGTATTATATTTTAAAAAATCTATTTTCAGTTTTACCAAAAGGAAATTCAGTGGCACAAGTGTCTTAAATGAAATGATCATAGGAGAATCAGCCCTAAAGGCAGCATTTAGTTTAACAACCCAAAACCCTTTTGTGGTGGCAGTTGGACTGCTGATCTCTGAAATGCTTCCTTGGAAAAGCATCATTAGTCAAACTAGTTCAGCTCAAAACCACAGTTTTTCCAAGATGAGGCTAACCTGGTTGCCCCTGCATTGAATACAGTTTGTTTAACATGGTAGCTATTTGTGGATATCAGAAGTTTTAATTTCCCTTTTATTAACAAATACATCATTAGATTATTTCAAACAATAGCTATCTGATGACCCATCAAGAAAAGTCAACCCATTCTGAGTTCTTCAAGGGATAGAGAATGGCTGTTCCCTGCTAGCAGCTATTTATTAACCTTTAATTTCAGAGTTAGAAAACTCCATAATATGTTTACTCCATGCTAAGGCACAAATAGGACATTAAATCATAACTCCTCCTCAGTGGCTCAGAGTCCATTATGAGAGGGGATGAAAAGGTTGTAAGAACCAGAGGATCCTAGTGCAACTGCATCTTCTAGGCACAATAAGATTGCTGAACTCATAAACTCACATAGTTGTGGTTACCTGCAGAGCTATAGTCTGTGTTCAGCTTTGAGGTTGGAAGGGCTCACTAGTACCCACCTCTAGCTGAGGAGCCATTGAAAGTTGATGGATTCTAGGAGAGGAAGAGTTAGTTTTCTTTAAGGGTGTGGTCTCTGGTAGGTCAAACACAGTAGATGGCCCTGCACATGTGAGTATTTGAGCGTCACAAATTATGTCTGTGTATTATCAAGAATAAAAGGAGGATATAAAATCGGAAGGGGATGAGGGCTAATAGAAGGTTGAAGGGGGTAGGAGAAGAACGGGGTGACTATGACCAAAATACTTAGTTTGTAGGTATGAGATGATTAAATAATAAATAAAATATTATATAGCATCATTTTGTATCTTACAATATATTTAAACTATTACTTAACTAATCATATGTAGCTAATGGATACCATGCCAGTCACTGAGAACTCTGTTTATTCCTCTTGTTCTGAGTGAGTTAAGAGAGACTCAGGAAAGTTGTTGCCTTGTTGTGAGAATTTTGATTTCTTAAAAAAAAAACACACAAATATTATAAGGATATGTTTTTCCTTTAATCCCAGGTGTGGGATATGAGGCTACTTCAGATTGTCCACAGCAGCTGACTATGATTTGCCTCACGCTCCAGCAGGGGGATGATTTTGTTAGCTACAGATTGTTTCTGTAATTTTGTGATGCTGGGAATTCTGGGGGACTTCTCAGAGGGTATATAAATGTTAGGATCCCTAGAGGTGGAGGATCAGTTGGGTGTTGGGTGCTGTTCTGTGCCCTGTTAAATAGTCATTCACAAAGAAGAAAGAAGAAATTAGATATCCTAACAACAAAAATCAAACTTGCCCCAAGGAACTTGATGTCCCTCTTCAGCAGAGAGTAGTCTAATGATAATGTTGTCCCTTCCTAACCTCCAACTTTATTCAGGGATTGCTTTTCTTTCCTCTTTATTCCCTTTTCTCTCTTATCTCATGTTAGGGGGTTGAAGGGATAGAAGAAAAGGAATGGAGAGGTGTGGGAGAAAGAAGAACCACAAAGAAGCAAAAAGCCAGCTATAGCATCTATATAGTTTTTAAGAGGCAAAATCAAGACTAGAATTCTATATGATTCTCTTCCCCACAGAACGCCTCAAAGTAACCTCCTGCTCTTTCTCATACCATGAAGATGTGTAAGGAAGACCACACGGAGAATACGTTCATAGCTCTCCAAAACAGTCTGTTTGCTTATACAGGCGACCAAAGAATCAGAGAAAAACAGTACAATATTAGCAAAACAGATCATCTTCAACTGTCGCAGAGTGTCCAAATCTTTTCTGTGACAGTACCTGAGCTAAAAAGCCACCAACTTGAGAAACAACAGACTTACCAAGTGTGTTGCTGGAGGCACACACTGTTTTAAGTTGCCGACAGCCTGCACTTATGCAATTCCCAGCTTAAATAGCTAAAGCTCCCTACACACACACACACACACACACACACACACACACACACACACACATTCTGTGCACATTCTATAGTTGGATTTTTTCCTCCGATACCACTCCCTCCATAATAATGAAGAGAACACTGGGCTGTCAGAGTATCCTTCGAGGCCCTTCTACCAGCTGCAGCTCCAACGCTGTGTTAGGCTACCACTGCAAGTCTGCACACACTGATGAATTGATGCTTCTGAGCAGCCTCTGAGGTCTATCGTTTATACTTCATAGCAATTTAAGCCTGCTCCTCTTCTCTCAAGCATATAAATGAAAACCCCCAAGTTTCAGATGCTAGAACAACTTCATATGATCATCATCAAAAACAAAACAAAACAAAACTGCTCACTAGTTACTGAATATGATAAAATTGAGGTATTGATCAACTCTGAGAAACAAAGATACTCCCACAACATCAAGTGTTCTTTATGTGAAAATAAACAAGTATATCTATTCTGTTTTTAATAAATGATAAAATTATATAAATACCAAAAATAAAGAGAAGTAAAAGAAGTGCTTAACTCAAAAAAGGAAGTATTCTTCAAAAATCCTTATGGATCTCAGAGCAAAGAACAATATATTATTGATAATTAATCTTTGCCACAGGATGAAGGTTCTGTGCCTGTAACTTTTCACAGTTGAGAACAATTCACACCTAAAGGCTCTCTGTGTGTGGGACAGTGCATCATGACGCTAAACTCCAGTGTCACTCACCTCCACCAGCCAGGTGACCTTGGTAAGTACCTTAGACATGAACATTTACCTCCAGTGTCACCCCTACCTCCAGCAGCCTGTGTGACCTTGGTAAGTCCCTACCATCCAGGTGCTCTTAGGTTTTCCTCTTTCTTCCTTCTGCTGCTCTATCTGCCTGGAATGGCTTCCCTAGTCTTTCTCCCTTATCTCAACTTCTTACAAACTGCAGTTCTGTGAAGTCTACCCATGTGCCAAATCACTGTCCTTCCTCCTCAGATCTCTATCGTAGTTCCCCACTCCTCACTGTATAATTTGTTACATAGCATTTACTACTGCACACATATTGCTCAGTTTATTTTAGTTTTATCATCTCATTTAGGCTTTTGGACAATATACAATTACTACTAGTTAAACTAATATTAGTACAATTAGTAGTACTAATGGGCATACTATGTGCTAAGTCCTACAAACACAATATCATTTATGGTCACAAAACCAAATTAGAATGTAGTAGTGTTATTGACATTTTTATAGTTGAAAAAAAAAGTAAATCCAAGGAAGATTCAGAAGATGGTTAGTAGGTACTGGGAGGATCAAAATTAAGCTTCGATTGCTTTCTAAAGACCATGCTTTTAGCTGCTATCTAAAACATTATCTGTGAATAGTAGTGGACAGCACTTACTCTCTCTAAGAGTTTGCTGGGCTCAACCACTGCACTATGAGTGCCACACAGATTAGCTCACTGGATGTTCATAAATGCCCTGGCATCTACATACAGTGGTTACAATTTTTAAAAAAGGGTAATTAAAACTTAGAACTGTTAGTGATCCAAGGTCATTAGCCAAGGTCAAAGAACTATGGGTATGACTGCAAGTCAATCTCCCAACAGAGCCTGAGTCCTTGCCCACTAATTGATTCCATGGTTAGATGGCAGAATGGACATGAATCTTGGAAAACACTATACGAGTTTTCAGGAATAACTCCTTAGAGCAAAACTGGATCCAACCCCTGATGGGCAACGCAAACCAACCAGAGTGATCCCCTTCTTAAGCACTCACCTTAGCACATGAGTGGATCCATTAATGGTTGTGGTTGAACATGGGACAGTCTGGCCCAGAATGGGGGGTCTTTTGTAGCGTTCATCATCACAGCAGAGGATGATGAGGAAGGCACGTCTGAAAGACTTATTCAAGAAGGCATAGAGAAAAGGGTTCAACCCTGAATTGATATAGCCAAGCCAGAGGAAAGCAGTCCACACCTTCTCCGGGACAGTGTAGTCTATGAAGGGGTCCACAATATTGGTGACAAAGAAGGGGGCCCAGCAGAAACAGAAGCAGCCCATGATGACACATAAAGTCTTGGCTGCCTTGGTCTCTGTCCGCATGCGATGTGTGCTGTGCTGGTCAGCTGGCTGGGGCCTGTTTTCAGAGGTGGCTCCTGCCCGTTGTAACATCTGGATCTGCTGGGCATGCTCTTTAGCAGTGACATAGATACGGTAATAGGCCAGCACCATGAGGAGAAACGGGATGTAGAAGGCCACCACAGAGCAGGTGATGGCATAGGGCTTGTTGACCATGAAGATACACCATGTGGAGTTAGAGTTGTGGCTGAATTTCCTTTTCTCTATCTGAGAATGGAAGGGAGAGAGAAAATGAGGGTGGGAAGGTGAATGGGGAGGAAATGATAAAAAATAAGCAGAAGTGAAGAAAACAGAGGAAAAGAAAAAACATAGAAAAAGAAATAATGAGAAAAGAAGAAAAAGAGAAGAATATAAAGGATCAGAGAAAGAGTGAAAATGGGGAAACAAAAAAGAAAAATTAATGTTTATCATTAAATTTTTATGTTTCTTACAAGTCTATAGCACATAGGACTTTCATGGTAGAAAAAGAACATGACCCAGAGTTCTCAGAGTTTATCTGAATGAGATCTCTGAAGATGTAGTCAGAAATCATTCTCAATTCTGCCTACCCAGTCTTTCTTCATCGTCTGATTGTACGTAACATATGACTATCCCTTAATAAGATGTCTTAGGTCAATACCATCAAATATGTTTATGATCTGTGCAGCACATTCTGGCCTCCGTCTAGATCGACTGCATCAAAATCAGTTTCTTCATTTTAGACACTTTTAAAAATAGTAAGTTTTGTTAATATTTGAAAACTTCACCCTGTATCGTTCTAATCTCATATCTGTGGGGGATGCTGGACCCTTTCCAGATTTGTTCCTTTGCTTCTTACTGAATGGACTCATGAAGGTTTTTCACACATAGAAAGTACAGTATCCAAAGCACTGATATTGAGAAATGAACAAGAGAGGCTCAGAGCGTGAAAGAAAGAAAAGGTGGATATTTCACAATCACGGAAGACGTAACATCGTACTTGTCCAATTGCCCATAGTTTTACCTACCAAAGTTTTAGTTCCTGTGGTCATCCAGTTCAAACATTGTATAAACGAGCAATCCCTAAGCTCTAAATTGTGTGCCATTTTGAATAACATTAAGTGATGCTACACCACCCTCCCCTGTCTCCTGTAGGAAGGTGTCACTCCTCTGCCCAGCGTGTCTGCATTATATATGTCACACAATCATTCATTACCTAGTAGCCTTCTCAGTCATCAGAATGACCACTGAGCTACTTGTATTCAAGTCTGCCTTATTTTACTTAACAGTGGCCCAAAGCACAAGACTAGTGAAATTTTACGGAAGCATGTAGTTGCAATTGCTCTACTGCAATGATTGCTATTGATCTTTTCAGTGCCTAATTTATAGACTGAATTTCACCGTTCATGTGTATAGGGAAATATTATATGTTGTATAGTATATATGAAGTGGTTTCAGGAATCCCTAGGGGTCTTCAATGTTCTACCTAGTGGATGTGCATCTCTCCTTCTTATTTTCTGCTGAATTCACTCCGTTTAGCTCTTGTCCTAGTCATTCCACTCAGACTGTCATGATCAAAGTTACCAAAGATTTCCACAAATCTAACATTTATTTTACATCAGCTACTTAATGTATTTATATACTTCAGCCTCCAAACCTTCCTTACAGATACTTATTTTGTTGAAATAAAATAGTGTCCTAAATGTTAAATGTACATGGTGAATGAGTTTTATAAAGTAAAAATATATATGCAGTCATTATACAAATCAAAGTATAGAGTATTAGTGGCATCCCTAATGTTTCCCAAATGCCTTTATCAGTCATAATAACATATTTTGTTGCTGTAGTCATGAGGTTCCCAATGGGCTGCATCAATTAGCATTTCTACCACTTGGCTAGGAGTGTTCCAGGTATTCCACATCCTCATCAGAACTTGTTATTGTCTATACATAGTTGTATCTCATTGTGAGCTTGTTTAAGGTTTATTGAAAATGCTTCCCATTTCCTTGATAGTCTCCCCCCATTCTCTTTTTTTCCTTCTTCTTCTCTCCTCCCTCCTACCACTCTGTGTGTGTGCCTGTGCTAGTTCTTTGAGAATTCTATACGTTATATTTTGATAACATTAACCACTCCTTCTCTGAGTCTTTCCAGATACTCCTCTTTCACTTTCACCCAAGTTTGTCTTTTTACTTTCTCATAAGGCCAATTTGTATTTTCCAAATATACTTGGATTGTGGTCTTCCACTGGAGTAGAGCACACTTATCAGGAACTACACTCTTAGAGAACACTGATCTTTCCTCTCCCAGAAGCTAATGATTGCCAGTACCTTCAGTGCCAGGAGTGAGACTTCATGTCTAACTCCCCAGTCAGTGCTGGGATTTGGTATAGCTTGAGTTTTCACAGATCTTATGCATGCTTTCATGACCGATGAGGATTCATATGTGCAACTCCCATGATGCATTCAAAGGACACTATTTTGTTGCAGTTATCCAAAACATCTGTTTCTATTGTTCTTTATACAATGATGCCTGAGTTTGGAGGGGCAAGTGTGGTACATATGTTTTATTTAGAGTTGGGTATTTTATAGTCTCTTATTCTCTATACCTTGACTAGTTGTGGGTAACTTTGTTTATCATGGTCTACTGCAAACAGAAGCATCTCTGATGAAGGTTCAGAGATACCTTAATCTACGGGGATAATGTCATTAGGAGATAGGTTAATACTATTTCTATAAGGCAGAATGATAGGAATAAGTTCTTGTACAGGGTCTGTGATCTGTCTATCCATAGACTCTTGGCCTGCTAATGGTGGCAGGTATGAGTTTCATTTTGTGAGTGGGGCCATGAGTTCAATCAGAAAATGATTGGTTGTTCTCATAAGACTCATGCCACTACTGGACCAGTGTTATGTCTTCCTAAGCTGGTCATTACTGTAGCTCACAGAAGTCACAGCTGGGTATGAATGATTCCTTGTTTCTCCTCTGGTATCTTCTAAGACATCTTCTAGTACTATGAAAGCTAGCCAGTAGAGATGAAGGTCAGTATCAGCTTGCTTTCTCTATGTTCTGTGATTCAAGTATGTGGTGTCTTCAGCAACAGGGTCTGACCATCAAGTTCTGGAGGGTAATCAGAGTATTGGAAATAGCCTGAGTTTTGTGATCATCTTGAGGAAACCCACTTGCCGACAAGTCAATTCTGAACAGTGACTTGGGCATCCTTGTCCATGTGATTTGAATGCATGCATTCCATGGGAAAGGAGAGTTGAGTTTCTGCTTCTATTCCTTATTCCTGATTGGTGTTCTGGTTCCTTCTCTGGAACTAGATCATATGGTGAGCTACTCAGCTTCTGTCAGCCTACATTCTTGCAATTGTGTCTTCAGACATAATCTGTGTCAGTGATCTTAAGCTTAATGTACCCTGTACTCTGTACTGGAATTTTGAATCAAATTCAATAACCAAAAATAAAGTCTAAATTAATCTTGGCTGGTCACATTAAGAATATGGTTTTGCCACACATTTCTAGACATCTAAATGTCAAATTATAACTTTTCCAATTTTTCCTGGGAAGTCATTATTCAGGTAATTTCCCCTTAATAAACATTTATATAGGTCTTCTTTGTTTTTTATAGTTCTATATTCTGGATATGTCTATTGTCAAATCTATATGTTGCAAATTCCTGGTTTGTTTGTTTGTTTATTGCTTTCTTGCTAGTGTCATCTGATTGCAGTTTTAGTTTTAAGAACCTGTGGTTTCAGTTACTAACTTTGTGGCCCATTAAGAAATCTTTACCCCCTCATGATAAAAATATTCTCCTATCTACCACTTAGTGACATTTCCTCATATCTTGGTACATATTTGTTGTGTTAAAATTTTACATTGTGAATTCTTCAGTCCAGTTGGGATTAATTTTTATGCAAGATGTTTTTGTTATGGTTTCTGTTGTTGTGATAGAACACTATGATCAAAAGCAACTTGGGAGGAAAGATTTTATTTCATTTTAAAACTCTCAGGTTATTCTCTATCCTCAAAATATTGTTGGATGTATGTCCTTCTACTGGAGCATGGTGAGCTTGTTAGGAGTTACACTCTAAGAAAATCTGACCATTCCTTTCCCAGCAGCTAATAATGGCCAATCATTCTAAGACTAGGGGTGGGACTGTGTATCCAACTTCCCACTCCATGCTGGGATTTTTGTCTAGACTGGGCTTGCACAGGATTTTTACTGTGTAGTTTAACTTGGCTTGATCCAGAAACAATGCTGGCTCTGCATCTGAAGTGCTATGGCCATATGGATGAACTACAATGCCTGACACTGGTTTTTGATTATAGTATATTTTATTCACCCTTACAGTCGTGGTTAGGATACTTGTTACCACAACTGGAAATAGCATTCTCTATCCTCACTTATAATGTGTTTTCAAATTGGTTTTCTAGAATTTTCCGTCTTCTTTTCACTTCAGAAACATCTTCTCTTAGGTAGCTTCATTCCCCAGATGTTTATATCTAGTTGTATGGGTTTAAGTAGCGTCTGGCTCTGAGAATGGCTTACTTTCAAGTTTGTTTCTGATAGAGAGTTCCCGTACATGTCAAGAGTTGATATTAAGCTGATTTCCTGACTGCTATGCTAAACTGTGTAGCAGGAACTTAACACATACTGTGTTTTCTGTAGCCCACAAATATTCTAGCTATAGCATTTCCAAACTGGAATTCCCAGCTGAAATCAATAGTTACTCACTAGATTTTGCCAGTTATGCTGACCAAAATCTTGGTTGTATCTAACTAATGTTTCTCTTTCACATTTCTCTCCTAACCATACAGAAGATCCTTTTTATATTAAAAGTATACCTGTTCCAAATCAGTCTCCATTGCTCTCACTGAAGCTAGAGTACCATTGTTGTCTCTTACCCATGACATCACTTTTACAGACTCCCTTTATGTTTGGTTTTTAACAGAAAAAAATGAGGATTCTTTCAGAATCTTATAAATCTCACTACTAATAAGCTCAGATCCTATAGTAAACTCCATGTCACTCCAAGTTAAATCCTAAGCTTTAAATGTCCCATAGAACAATGCATTGTCTCCTTCTGCTATTGTATTTTCTTATTCCTTAAGCTCCTCTCCTGCATTCTTACCTCCGTGTTAACTCTGTATCTACCTGGACCTGTCAGTCACATCTTGCCTCTGGAGCTTTATATCACCTATTTTTTTTGCCTGCTGTATGCATCTCCAAGATACCTACAAGTGTATTTCCCCTGTCTCCTTAAAGTCTTTATTCAAATGTCACCTCCTCAATAGAACCCACTCTAACTCTCTATTTAGAATTTCAATCTGCTAACAACCCACCTTTTAAAGATTTAATATTTGAAAATTGTGTGTGTGGGTGCGTGCACCCACATGTGGGCATATTCACGTGTAAGCAGGTTGCCAAGGAGGCCAGAGGTGTTGGATTTCCTGGAGTTGGAGTTACAGGCAGTTGTCAGCCACCTGGTGTGGATGCTGTACATATTTTTCTTTAATATGCCATCTCTTTAGTCCCAAGTTGAAGTAAAATATAGTCATTATCACCTAGCATTCTAGATATCCGCTTCTCTTTAGTGTTTCATGTGTTGCTTGCATCTCACTGGTTGAACATAAAGTTATAAAGATTTGAACCATTACCAGCTCTCTTTAGTAATACAGACCTAGCACCTAGAAATTCAGGTACCCAATAAACATGAAGTGAGAGATCTGAACTCTCACAACTTCTTGACACTTCAGGTCACTGTGAGTCACCATCATCAGTTAGTGGGACCATTAGAGTCTCTTCTCAGTACTTTCCTGATTTTCTGTCACCCTATTGTTATTTTCTGTAGACTAGCTATAATGTTTTCTCAGAAACTCAAAGATGTCATGCCATTGAACCCTCCTTTGCCCTGAACCCTCCTTTGCCCTGAAACCTCCTATTTCAAAGTAAAATTTAAAAGCCCTCGATTGTTCAAAGTGAAAAAACAAACAAACAAAAGAATCTGGCTCAAGACCAGCTTTCCGATGTCTGTTCTTGACATTCTTAGAATCAACAATCAATCAAAGCATGCTCCCAACTGAAGGCCCCTGTGCCTGCTGCAATCTTAGTTCCATCTGACTTCTGTATGAACATTTGTGTGCACAGGGCTTGCTCCAGCCATAGTTTATCAAGTGAGGCAAATTCTCATATATAGTAGAAACATCTTTTTTACTTGGTTTGACATTTTATTTGAAATGGAAATCAGCACTTGAAATATAGTACGATTTTTCTTATTAGATCATAAAAGCCACAAAAGTGGAAATGTTGAAATTGATTTAGAAATCAACAAAATGTGATAGGCTTTTAGTTAATATTTCTGGAATAGTTAAACAAACAAGTAGGGCAATTCTTAAGTGCATAGACTTTGAAGTCAAGATTTTCTTTATAAAATGGATGTTAAGTACTGTATGGTAGTACTGTATGGACCAAATGATATTAAGTCATGAAGAATTTAGTATATTGAATAAAGTGCTTAGCAAATGGTAGCCAAGAAGAAAAAGGAGACATTGCTCACAATGTAAAGTACCCTTCAATGGGTTGGTACAGTGTCCATTTGTAAGCTTTGAGGATGAAGGAGAGCAATTCTGCCAAGCCCATGTTTCAAATCACAAGTGTTTCAGCTAAGCAAAGAATGTCCCTGAATGTGGTTCGCCAAAATACTGATTAACATAGGGCTTGATACAGAGTAAGTAAGAAACATCTGTTGACAATTATTATTACTATTATTTGAATATTAGTGTTTGTTGCAAACTGATATTTCATTTCTCCAGATTAAAAAAAAATCTAACAAACTAAAAGGAATGGTATGGGATTCAAAAAATTATCTGCACCTTCTTCCAGGATGAAGCCCTGGTCTCTCTATTAACTGCCTATAGAATTTTTTCAGAAACTCAAGAACTCTTTCTCAGAAATGTCCTGGCAATGGGACTCATTTGAATGTGAAATTAAAATCCTTAGGTGTGCAGAAAAGAAGGCAGCTTCTCTTTTTTTCCAGCCCATTTGGGTCAGAACTCATTCTTCATTCTCATTCTCTTCTTTCTGCTCCCATCTCCACATCTAGCAAGATCTTAGGACTGGCTTTAAGCGATTGCATGCCATCTTCCTTTAGAAATGTATAGCCCCTACAATGAATCTGGTCTAACAGTTTTAATCATCATTATAATTTGGTATGCCAGAGTAGATGATTTTGACAGGAAGATAGTTAATGTTATGTGTCAATGTAACCAAGCCATGGGTATCCAGATATTTGGTAAAACCTAATTCTGAGTATGACAATATTTGGGGTTGAGATTAAGCTTTGAAATGGCAGGTTTTATAAACCCATTTTCTATTCCAATTCAGCACTGCATCTAACCCGATTAAAGGCCTGAATAGAACAAGATAACCGAATAAGAGGGAACTGCTGTATTGACTTAATGAAGGCCATCAGTTTTTTTCCTATATTTGGACTTGAACTGAAATATTGCCTTTCTTGAGTCTCTAGTTTGCTGAGGATTGTCAACTTCCACAACAATGTGGACCAGTTACAATATGTCTCTATGTCTGTCTTGGTTTCTCTTTTTCTTTCTCTATGTAGATAGATAGATAGATAGATAGATAGATAGATAGATAGACAGATATATAACAAGGAAAATATGATAGATAGATAGATAGATAGATAGATAGATAGATAGATAGATAGATAGAT
>NW_021604684.1:8773248-8777049 GCF_004785775.1 Grammomys surdaster
GATAGATAGATAGATAGATAGATAGATAGATAGATAGATAGATAGATGATAGATAGATAGATAGATAGATAGATAGATGGTAGATGATAGATAAATGATAGATACATAGATAGATAGATAGATAGATAGATAGATAGATAGATAGACAGATAGATGGATAGACAGATAGATTGATAGACAAATAGATGAACACATACATACAAACATTCTATTGGTTCTATGTCTCTGGAAAACAATACCCGGAGTTTGGATAATGCATGGCATATGTGGCACATGTCCCCTTAGGCTCACATTGAACATATTTTTTTTCACTCGGCACCAACTTCCCTTTTTAGTACAATCCCTCAGGAAGTTGGACATTAACAGAGCTGAGTTCACAGCTTAGTTCCTGACTTCTGGCCCAGGACTTTCCCTCACTCCCTGGCAGAGTCCATTCACCTGGTATGTCTTTCCCTGGGCACTGTAAACCTTATAGACTTTCGGTATGAAATAGAATGAAGGCCTCTCAGGACATATGATATGCCTCAAGTTCTGGGAACTGATTTATAAATATCAATAAATATTTAATAATTATAAAAATATAAATATATAAAATTAAATTAAATAAAAATCTTTTAAATGAGAAAACTATGTGTCATGGGAAATGCAAATTAACCTGCTCATCTTTAAAATGGTCATAATTATACTCTTCCCAAAAGTATTCTTTTGGGGTTACATATAAAGTGCTTATCATCCTGTCTAATTTACAATAATGTTAAAAAATTATTTGAAACAATGCTAAGGAGCCTTTATTCCACATTATTTTCATAAGAGAAAATACTGTGATTTTGCACAAGGAGATTAGATTCAACTCTAAAACACCAAAGGGAAGAAAGTGGGGATTTATAGTCAAGGAGTTGATGGATGAGAAAATTATTCAGAGTAAATGGGATGAGAAAGTGGGACTCTAACTAAGTCAACTTAGCAGGATTCTTGCTGAAGACAAGCCAGCGCAATCAGACACAAGCTGGGGAAGGTGAAGGATGAAGTGCCTGGTCCTTTACTGAGGATGGGGGATTGAACATAAACCAACTCGTCAGCATCCTTGCTGAAACTGAGCAACGGAAAGTTGGACATTGTGTTGGTTAGAGGGAGTTGTCAACTTCACAGAATCACCTCCAAGAAGTGCCACTGGGTATAGCTGGGGAGGATTATCTTGTGTGTGGTAATTGGTGTGGGAAGATCCATCTTAGTTGTAGGTAGGACCTTTCCCTAGGCAGGGTGTTCTAAAATATAGATGACAAAACAAACAAATAACCCCCCCGCCACACACACACAAAATCCCAAAACCCAAAACTGAGCAGTTTCATTGTTCTCTTCTGATGTGGACATTAAGGGACTCACTGCTTCAGGTTCCTGCTGTCTTGACATTTCTGCCATGATGATATCTTAAACTGTGAGCTAAACTAAGCCATTTCTCCCTTAAATTCTTTCTGTCAGGGTATTTTCGTGATACTGCAGGAAAAGAATCTAAGACAGACATGGAAATGCAAACTTTGAGGCTTAGGGTTTCACATAATCTAAGTACATTGTGCTTGTGTGTGAAACTCTCAAATATTAAGTAAATAACCTTTTAAAAACACAAGTTCTCATTGGGAAGATCATTCAGAGCATCTTGACTAACATTTGACCAAGGGCATCAATAGGCATTTAAACATGTTGCTCAGACCATTATTATAACATCTATTAAAATAGCTACCTAGCTTAGCAGTGTTTGCTCATCTAAAATGCCTAGCAAAACCGAGTGGATAATAATCCCATGGTTTTGTCTGCATACTTACCACATCAACTATGCCGATGTTGTTCCAGCCTTGCATTATGGGGAGAAAAGATATAAACATGGGAATGATCCAGCAGCCTCCCAACATTAATGCAATGCGTAGAGGGGTCATCTTGTTTCTATAAACCAAGGGTTGGCAGCAGATGGCATAGTACCTGGAGAGACAATTAAAGGCGGGCCACAGGCAGGGGGAAGTGAGAAGGAGAGGGGAAAGAGCATAGTAGACAAGGGAGGAAAAGAAGAAAGAGGAGTAAAAAGAGATGGGAAGAAGAGAAAATATTGAGAAAAGGAGAATCAGAGGAGGAGGTAAAGAGTAAAACAGGAACGCAAAATTGGGAATAAATGGGAAAGGAGGTGGGGGAGGGGAAAAATGAAAAGGAAGGGAATGGGGCAGAAAACAAAGAGAAGAGTAAAGGCAATTATACAATAAAAATATTAACGTTTGTTACTGTATAAAATATGTTTATATTGCATCTGCCTTGAATTGGCTCTACTTCATCTCCCAAAGTCTTAAGCAGCCCGAGAAGTACGAAGGTCTACTCTGTCTCCAACAAAGTTCCACTTTCTAGGAATCGAGAAATTCCTCAAGCTCTCCAGACACAGGTACTGTTAGCTTCTGTGACTATCATTTGAACTATCACAGATTTGTTCTCTTCTTCTTGATGGCTGTGCTGACATGTTGTGTGTACTTCTGTGCTCCTTAAATTGTCGTCCAGGTTTACCCTTTCTCCTCTTTTCTCCCTCAATACTTAGCTGGGAAGAACATGTAGATTCTGAGGGTCTCCTGAATCACAGCTTGCTGGCCAGCCACCTGGACTGTACATTTCCACCACTGAGTCAACACTACCTCTGGTAAGTACCACTTATTTCCCCATTAGGGGTGCATGCACTTCCTGCCTTCCCGCTGTTACCATGGGACCCAGTGATGCTTAAGCTAAAAACTCTCAAGTAGAAGTAGAAGTCACATATGTTGCTTCTGACAGTGACAATTTAATTGTTTCTCTAAAGCTAAGAACATAAAATTGCAAGCGTCTTACTCTTAGTTATTGCTGACCTGTTGAAAGTACTCTCCCTTATTTGCTGCGAGTCTTTCATGGAATTCACTGTTCATCCTCTTCTCTTGTGCCTAAAGTATTAAATTTCTTGAACCTTCACAAATGGCCTCAGCTCGAACTCCCAGACTTGATTCTGCATGTTATTCCAGCCTATCCAAATGATCTATGCCTTGATTGGCATTGCTCTAGACTAGTATATGTTGCTGATTCAGAGAAACAAATGGAAGTATTAAATTCCTTTTAAATTTTAAAGTGATCTCGTGATGCTATAGATCTAACACACAGTTTTCCAAACCCTTATACAACTTGCAGTATACAGTCAGGTACAGTCAGTATCCTGGGAGCTGGATAACTGAAGTTCAGATGTTGAACAGCTCCTTCATCAGGGGCTGGGTGGGAGGCAGGGATGTCCACTGTACAGACAATTATGAACATTTGAGCTTGCATAGACATGGATCAGTAAGGAAGGTAGAGAAAATTCTTCCTTATCTTTAAAATATTAGCAATAGTAAAGAGGAGGAGACTATTTTATTTAATTTTAAACTAGGTTGGTAAAATTCTGAGTGATACATTAGTGTATATATAATGAAAACATGTTATTGTGTCCAGATTCATATTTGACTTAAATTTTGTCTTTGTTCTATAACAAACATAACATTATTTTGAACTGGTAGCGTGGAACAAAAACTATGGAAATATGAGGGTTTTTTGTTTTTGTTTGTTTTTGTTTTGTTTTATATTTTAAGACAGGGTTTTTCTGTATAGCCTTGGAATTCACTCTGTAGACCAAGCTGGCCTTGAACTCAGAGATCTGGATCTGCCTCTCTGCCTCTCTGCCTCTCTGCCTCTCTGCCTCTCTGCCTCTCTGCCTCTCTGCCTCTCTGCCTCTCTGCCTCTCTGCCTCTCTGCCTCTCTGCCTCTCTGCCT
>NW_021604684.1:8777149-8777286 GCF_004785775.1 Grammomys surdaster
TCTGCCTCTCTGCCTCTCTGCCTCTCTGCCTCTCTGCCTTTCTGCCTTTCTGCCTTTTTTCCTTTCTGCCTTTCTGCCTCTGCCTTTCTATCTCTGCCTCTGCCTCTCTGCCTCTGCCTCTCTGCCTCTGCCTCTCT
>NW_021604684.1:8777296-8810774 GCF_004785775.1 Grammomys surdaster
TCTCTGCCTCTGCCTCTCTGCCTCTGCCTCTCTGCCTCTGCCTCTCTGCCTCTGCCTCTGCCTCTGCCTCTGCCTCTGCCTCTGCCTCTGCCTCTGCCTCTGCCTCTGCCTCTGCCTCTGCCTCTGCCCTCTGCCCTCTGCCTCTGCCCTCTGCCTCTGCCCTCTGCCTCTGGCCTCTGGCCTCTGCCCTCTGCCTCTGGCCTCTGGCCTCTGGCCTCTGCCTCTGCCCTCTGTCCTCTGCCTCTGCCTCTGCCTCTGCCTCCTGAGTTCTGGGATTAAAGATGTGTGTCATCACTGTGGCAAAATATGAGATTCTTAGCTAAGACACACAGCACTGTTATAATGCTGAGGGTTTTGGTACCCTCAAGGCAGAACTCTCACAAAGCCACCTTATATATTTTGAATATCTTTCCTCATATCACAAAATCTCTTTGAAGAAAAAAATCTAGAAAAGTTTTTTGTGTATGTTTTGTTTTGTTTTTAAGGAAACTGCCCTACTGTATTGTGATCTTTCTCTAGAATGCGCATGGTAGCATCATTAGTGAGAAGTTGCTAGTCAAATTGGCAAGTGCTCTGAGTTCATCTAACACACATTGACTGAGTTGATTGTAACAGTTACCACTAATTTCCTTACCAAAGGCTATACATACAAAATATTATGCAATACCCATAACTAGTGTGTGAGTGTGTGCATGTTTGTATAGGCTTGTCTGTGTTTATATGTGTGCAGAGGAGGCCAGAGGTTAATCTTGATTGCCATTCACCTGTGTTTTGTAAAAGAGTCTTTCATGGGAAAGTAGCTCATCAAATCTTCTCAGCTGGCTGGCTGGCAAGCCCCAGGGGCCTGCCCGACTCTACTCTCCCCACCCCACACCAACGCCCAGCTTTTCACATGAGTTCTGAGGCTTGAACTTAAGTTTTTTTTGCAAGCACAACATGTGACTTTAGTGACTGGAATGTCTTTCTAGCAGCCCCTCATGAATTTTTTAAAAGAAAAAATATACAAACGTATCTGCCTCAGAGATGAAGAAATAAAAATTGTCGAGGCCATGGAACACAGAAAAGAACCTACTACTATCATGTTCTCAGAGCAGTGTGATTTATAACTACATTCTGAGTTCTTACTTATTCTTATACCTACTGATGAGTGTAGCTTTTGCTCCTCATCAAAGAAGCTTCTTTTTTCAGCAGATGGAGACCAACATAAAACCACAACTATTCAAACTGTAGAGAAGAGCGGACCATGGGTGCCAGCCCCAGTGGATAGATCTATAACCCAGTTCCTATATCTAAGGCTCAGGGAACACAGGGGAAGAGACAGAAAGATTGTAAGAGCCAGAGCTTCTGTCTCAAGATAGTCTCATCTCAAAAACTAAAGACACAAAATTGAAGGAGCAGGAAAAGAAGGAGTAGTGTAATTCTTCTAAAAGAGTTTATTAATATAGAAGAGGTCACAAAACTTGAGAATGCCCATTCAGGTCAATCCTGAAGCATGTCCTTTTAGCGGAGAGAATTATAATAAAGACAAAGGTTGCAGATTCTCAGGTTAAATGGGTGCTGTTTAGCAAACAGAATTGTAGTTTATCTCAGGAGTAGACTACTATGTAAGTTCTGTTCTTTAGCCATTCCTACTATTTTCTAGTTAACCAAAAGTACTTTTAAAAAGTGATTGAATAAATGTTCTAGTGGCAAATTAGGTTCCAGATGGCCTTGATTAACTAGAATGTAGCAAAGGAATTTACAAAGTAAGTTCTTAGGAGAACATTTCAAAGTTTGCTCACAAAACTCTATAAAAGTCCCCTTTGGTAGATAACCTGCAGCTTCTCCAACCACAGCCACATGCAAATGAAGGATGTAATTGCCTTTAAATATCTCTAGGGACACAATCTACTTTGACAAGTCTTAGAAGATAGCAATATATTTTAAGCCCCAAGCTAATGTCTTCACCACTCCTGCAATTAAGGAAAATTCTTCCTTCTCCTTCCCTGCTCTCTAACCACAGGTAAAGGAGAAGCACCCAGACCAACCAGGAATCCTGGAATTTCACAATTAGCAGAGACCTTAGCAGTCAACCTCATATCTCCTCACAGTTGGGCACTGACTTCCTTTACCTCACTCATACGCCCTCTAGTCTTAGAGCTAGCTGTTGACCCTCTTCAGGACAGTCTCTTTAGTTGTAAAGTGGGATAATGATGGTACTCACTTGCTGTGAGAACGGATGAGATAATATGTTGAAAACATAAGAAGTTCCTGACACATATGCCCCTGTACTAAGCTATTTACCAAATCATATGAAAACACTTGGATCAGCATCTCTCCTAGTACTTACACCTAATCACAACAGGATAAGCAGAGATATCATCTATATAGACACCTATATCTATACCTGTGTGTGTGTGTGTGTGTGTGTGTGTGTGTGTGTGTGTGTGTGCAACTGGGCAGTAAAGTAGTTCTTCCTCCATGCAATGGTGTAGCCATATTTTAGGTCAGGTCTCTGAATGTGTCGTTTTCTCCATATCAAGGATGGACTTCCCATTTCTGCATATTGTATCATAGCTATGTTTCCATAGTGTTTCTCTAACTACACTGTAATTGCCACTTTCTTCTCTAACACTTCGATTATCTACAGTATATGCCACACACTAATTGAAGTATGTTTTGTGGCAAAAAGTAGGTCCTATTTTGTATCCAATGTCTGTATCTACAAGACAACATTTGGACTCCTTTGATGTAGGAAATAGGAAAGATTATTAAGGTATGATGGAAATTTCCACTTTGAACATAATGGGTTTGAGCGAAATGAAAGATGCTCAGGGTACTCTTCCTAACAGACAGAGAGAGGACCTTGAACCCAGAAGTAAACTGAGAGAACAAAACAAAGGTTCAAGTGAGCTACCAGATAAGCAAGATCTTCAAAGAAAAAAAGAGGAACTACACAAGGATGAGAAATCTCTTAACTCTCCAACAACAAATCACCATCACCGTTAGGCTGAAGAGTCAAGCCCTGGGAAGTCACCCACAGAAGCCACTTTGGACTTGGAAAATTCCTAAGGCAAGTGGTTAAAATCATTTAGATGAATTAGGTAGGTGGTATCTGCTTATATATCACACACATACACACACACACACACACACACACAAAACTCCCTTAGTCTCCTCCCAGAGGAAGCTTCTGTCATTAACATAATTCCACAAACTAGGTGAACTGCAGAAAAATTCAAGTAGCTTTTCCAAGATGATAAAACTCATAGTTGTTCACGTTGGAAATGCATCTAGGCAGTCTAATACCCCAGGCCACATTCTTACCCGTTTTTTTCCTAGGCCAAATTTATCAGAAGAGAAGAAAAATAACACCAACATTGTTAAAAAAAAAAAGCCAAGGTACATCTCAGAGCATTCTATGTTCAGGTAAACATGTGTGACACAGCTACTTTATTTGTCTGTTGCAAACATGTGTGACACAGCTACTTTATTTGTCTGTTGTAAGAGCACAAAGTTGATGAGACCAGATTGCTTCTTTTGGCATTCATAATTAGGGGGGAACTGGCAAAAAAAAATAGACCAAGATGAGCTACCATTCTCATAGGTAATGAATGGTCCATGCAAATGCAAGGCTTATACAATGAAAATCGAAGGCTAAAATGCATTTAGTCTATAATTAATGTGGTAGAGCTTAGTTTCAGTCTTACCTCTGAAGAATCTCCCTGACATGGGGAATGGCATACCCCAACAGCTTTTGGGATTTACTTGTTTGTTTGTTTGTTTTGCATTAATTTATTAATTTATTCTCTTTACATCTTAATCACTGCTCCAGCTTCTCGAAGTCCCCTCTTATACAGTCCTTCCCACTGTTTCCTGTTCCCTTTTCCTCCGAGAGGGTAGAGGCCGCCTCGGTATTCCTCCACCCTGGCACATCACGTCTCTGTAGGGTCTAGGCATATCCTCTCCCAATGTGACCAGACAAGGCAGCCCAGCTAGAGGAATGTATTCCACAGGATAGCAACAGCTTTAGGGACAATCCTCACTGTAGATATTCATGACCCACATGAAGACCAAACTGCACTTCTGCTACATATATGCAGGGGGGCCTAGATTGAACCTGTGTATGCTCTTTGGTTGGTGGTTCAATCTCCAAGAGTCCCCAAGGGTCCAGTTTAGTTGACTGTTGATCTTCCTGTGGAGTTCCTATCCCTCTGGGTCCCTCAATCCTTCCCCCAACTCTTCCACAAGTCTACCTGAGCTCTGTCCACTGTTTGGCTGTGGGTCTCTACATCTTTTGCTGTTAGCTGCTGAGTGGAGCCTCTCAGAGGCCAGTTATGCTAGGCTCCTGTCTGCAAGCATAACAGAGTTAATAGTGTAGGGAATCTGGTGTTTACCCATGGGATGCGTCTCTACTTGGGCCACTCATTGGTTGGCCATTCCTTTATTCTCTGCTCCACTTTTGTCCATGCATTTCTTGTAAACAGGACAAATTTTAGGTCAAGAGTTTTGTGGTGGGGTTGATGTCCCTATCCCTCCATTGGGGGTCTAGCCTGGCTCCAGGAGGTGATCATTTCAGGATCCAGGGATTGACTTACTGTTCTTCAACTGTCCATAATCTTACCATACTCTTTTCTATCTGCCATCACTATGTTCCATCACTGCACTAAAAGCTCAGAGCCTTTCCTGTCATTCTGCACTATAATTCTAGTGTCCAGAAGAGCTCCTAGCAATTAGTAAGCATCCCATGAATAATTGATGAAATGAATATAAAAAAATCACAGTTCATACATTATGCCATGAAATCCAACTGAACAAATGAGACACTGCGTGGACCTGTCTGGGAAGAGTATATGAAAAGAAGAAACTCTTGCTCACCTTCCTTGCAAAAATCACTCAGATATATTGGGAAAACAAATGGAACTGTGCGACACAAGTTCACAATGATTGACACATTTGATTTATACATCCACAATTTAGTTATGCTCCAGGGAGATCATTAAGTGAAACAGACAACTTATCTCTTGCACATGGTGAAATATGCAGCTCTGGAGTGAGAAGAATATGTTTTACAAGGAACTTTGTTTCCAAGAAAACCTGGGACTGGAGAGCTATGAAAGGTTTTTCAGATAGAATATATCAAGTTTCTGGATGGCAGGAAACAGTTGGCAATACAAAAGCAAAGGAAAAGACTGTCTCCTTTACAGATAATGGTCTCTTCAACAAAGTAAAATGGGACTCGCTTACTGTATCCATCTTCCCTGACTGCACATTTCTCTGGGTTACCTTCAGCTGCCCTGAACAGCCTATATCCCAGCTGGACGTCCATTCTCCCACCACCTCTCTGCCCACCTTCATCAGACCTGCTGATTCAAAACCATACAGGTTAGATTCTCTTCCTGCACCCATCTTCCCTGTCTACTGAATCCTCTAGGGCACTCTCTGCTGTCCTGAGCAATGTGCAATGAGCAGTGAACTACAACACCCCACTCTCACAATTGACAAGTCATCTAGACAAAACAGAGAAATAATGAAACTAACAAACAGTATAAAACAAATAGACCTAACAGACAATTACAGAATATTTCATCCATACACAAATATACCTTCTTCTTAGCATCTCATAGCTCCTTCTCCAAAATAGACCATACAGTGGGTCACAATAAAAGCCTTGACAGACACAAAAAGATTGAAATAACACCTTGTATCTTGTGAGACCACAATGGATTAAAGCTGAACTTCAACAACAGAAACACCAGAAAGCCTACACATCCATGGAAACTGAATAACTCTCTACTCAATGATCTCCGGATCAGGAAAGAAATAAAGAAGGAAATTAAAGACTTTCTAGAATTCAATGAAAATGAAGCTACAACATACCCAAATTTATGGGACACAATGAAAGTAGTGCTAAGAGGAAATTTATAGCACATAGTGCCTCCATAAAGAAATTAGAAAGCTCTCACACCAGCAATTTAAAAGTGTACCTGAAAGTTCTACAAAAAAAGATGCAAACACACTGAAGAAAAGTAGAAGGCAGGAAATAATAAAATTCAGGACTGGAATCAATCAGACACAAAGAAAACAATACAAAGAATTAATAAACTAAGAGTTGGTTCTTTAAGAAAATCAACAAGATAAATAAACCCTTAGCCAAATCAACCGAAAAGACAGAGAGGCAGTATTCAAATAAACAAAATCAGAAATGAAAAGGGACTCACACAATAGACACTAAGAAAATTCAAAGAATTTTTAGCTCTTACTTCAAAAGCCTATACTCTGTACTACACAAACTTGGAAAATCTTAATGAAATAAATTATTTTCTAGACAAATACCACTTACCAAGGTTAAATCAAGACCAGGCAAACCATTTAAACATCCCTATACCCCTATGGAAATAGAATCAGTCATTAAAAAACAAAAACAAAAACAAAAAGCCCAGGGCCAGATTGTTTTAGTGCAGAATTCTACTCCACTTTCAAAGAAGAGATAATACAAACACTCCCCAAACTATTCCACAAAACAGAAACAAAAGAAGCCCTGCCAAACTCGTTCATGAAGGCACAATCACCCTGTTACCTAAACCACACAAAGACTCAACAAAGAAAGAGAATTTCTCTTATGAACATTGCAAGAATACTCAATAAAATACTCAAAAACCAAATTTAGGAACACATCAAAAAATGTTAACCGCCATGATCAAGTAGGGTTCATCCCAGGGATGCAGGGATGGTTCAATATATAAAAATCCATCCATATAATCCACCATATAAACAAACTGAAATAAAAAAAGACTACATGACCATCTCATTGGATGCTGTGAAAAAGCCTTGGACAAGAATTCAACACCCCTTCATGTTTAATGTGTTATAGAGATCAGGAATACAGGAAGACCAAAAGAGTCAACTAATTAGGACCCTTGGGGCTCTCAGAGACTAAACCACCAACCACACAGCATACACATGATGAACCTAGGCCCCCTGCATGTATGTAGCAGAAATGCAGCTTGGTCTTCATGTGGGTCCCAAACAACTGGAATAGGGCTATTCTGTGGGGTATGTTCTTCTAGCTGGGCTGCCTTGTCTGACCTCAACGGAAGAGGATACACCTAGCCTTGCAGAGACTTGATGTGCTAGAGTTGGGGACACATGGGTTGGAGGGACTTCACCTTCTCAGAGGAGATGGTGAGTGGGGATGGGAGGAGGGACTGTGGGAGAGGATATCAATCAGGATGTAAAATGAAGAAAGAAAGAAAGAAAGAAAGAAAGAAAGAAAGAAAGAAAGAAAGGGAGAGAGAGAGAGAGAGAGAGAAAGAGAAGGGGAAAAGATAGAAAGAAGAAAAAAACAAAGTAAAATGAAATTTTAGAGGTAATTGTATTTAAAGCCAAATACAAGGTAGGTTGCAAACATGTTCAAAGAAACAGAGAGAGAACAGTGAACAGTTAAGTCTTAAAAAGTTTAGCTTAAGAATCCAGTGGAAGAACAAAGGTATAATTGGTCAATGTGGATGAAACCAGGAGATAGCACTACTCCATATGATTGTGGGTATGCCAAAAGACACTGAGCCTTTGGCTCATGGTTGTTTAATCAGTCTCTCTCTCTTTTTCTCATTCAATAATATTGTTTCAGATTATATGTTCAGATATATACATACATGAACTTATTTTATGAATGTAATTGTGATAAACATTTAAGCCTGAAATTGTTCTACCTCAACAGTTATATCTCTCAGCATATATTATTTGTCAGGCGATTTGATGGTTTCATTTCAAAAGTAGCAACTTGGTTGCTTTTCATTCACCATAGAATCTAAGACAATACAGTGTTTGACCTTATGACTCAGACTCTATGAAACATACTAATTTTAGTTTTGAAATTACTTTAAATTTTCAGTAATATGATTCATTTGTCAAAGTACCAAGAAGCATAAGAATTGTAGATGTAGAAATGGATCTTTTAATAGTAAAGGCGTTCTGTATTTTTACTGGATCCAGGATCCAATAATCTGGGCAAAAATTAAGAATCAAAGTGAGTCTCCTTGAAAGGCATTATCGCTTCTTAGAAGACTCATAGCAGTATGAGGTAGGAGGGCACCGTGCCCTGCCAGGATTAACAAAGATAACAAGAACATCATACCTCTCCCCACCCCCTGGTCTTTCCAAGGAACCCCTTCTCTGCCTTTACCTACCTCAAATGTGATTCCAAGAGGGACACTGCAAAAGTGGAGGCTAGATCATAAATAAAACCATATTGTCAAGGCAAGACACTGCCTTTGCCTGTAACGTTTGGGATGGACTTTCAGTGAGGACATCACTTGGGATAGGACTGGAGACAAAGAAAAGACAAACACCAGTCCCATCTTCCTTGTGGTGCTCAAGTTCCTCATGTCAATTATGGGAAAGAAAATGAAAATTTTCCAAATACCTAAATAAATATTTATGTGTAGTTACTGTTTAATTGTCAAAAGTGTCATTAGATGCAAATTCCAGCAGTTCAAACATTTTCTCATCTTGTTCATCATACGAAGTTTCCTCCTACAAAGGGGGGGGGGTAGACTTTGTGTGAGAAATTGCAGAATCACATTTAATTAAAAATGCAGTGAGTTCTACTAAGAATCTGTCTGAGGAGATTAGAGATGGTTTTCTGCCTCAGGGAAGATAGAACTGAGCTAAAATCCAACAATCACACAATGGCCAAAGGAGCTTTCCAGGCACAGGGAGGAGCCAGTGGCTGGAAAGCAACCGAAGGAAAGATAGGTCAAGGTGGCCAGAGCCTAGAGACAGGGCTGGTGAACGGTGTGAAGGGAAGCTCAGGAAAGAGATAGAAATAGTGAAATTCTCTTTTACTCATCAATTGTCACCACTATCACAACTCATTGGAAAAAAAATATCAGTATGCAATGAATGGTGGCTAACACACAAACTCACAACTGGCCAGAGGGCAGAGAATAAGTGTTCAAGGAGTGCTCAGACACAAATGACACACCTATATCTCCTTGTTCCCCCAAACCCATACACTTACACACTAAGGTGCACACACACCCCCACACACATACCCCACCACCACCACTAGCGATGCTCAGAGAACATAGCAGAAGAGGAGGCAGAAAGACTCTGAGATTAGAGAAGAATAATGTCTTCTGGATGTGACAGGACCACTGCATTCTTCAACTCACGGCAGCTTTGCTGGACTGCACAGGATCTGCAGAAGACCAAGCCAGTCAACACTCCATCACTGAGTGGGAAGGTGAGCCTCCACGCATATCCAAAAGGCTATGGACAGTAGAAGCCTTCTCAAGGAGGGAGAGCCAGTTTTCTTTACGGGCATGACTCCTGGTAGGTTGACTGTACTCCAGTGCTTGACCCCACAATTAGGATATGAGCAGCACATATTGGAGTTGATAGGCTATTTTAAATGGGGACATAAATTTGGCAGGTAGGGTTAGGTAGGTCTAGGAGGAGTTGGAGGAGTTGGGGTAAAGAAGATCAAAATACATTGTATGTAGTTCTTGAAGATTTAATAAAAATATTTTCTATAGAGGAGTAACAGGGCATACAATGAATGGGAAAATAGAAAAAATAGGGAAAATTTTTGTAGAGATGGAGGTAATAAATAACACCCAAATGTTTGTAAAAGCTATGGGGAAATATTATTTTACATTCACTTAAAATTCAAATGTACTACAGGTTATGTACATATTGTTTAAATGAAGTCATACCCCTTGTAGAAATGCTCTCCCCAAGAGCCATAAATTACCTAACAAACTTGGGAAACTCCCCTTTAAGTTATTGGTCAGGGTAGCCCAAGAGGCTCCCCAAACAATACAGCCTATTGCCATTGCCCTTGGTTTCCTCCCAGAACACGAAGGTAAAACTATGTTGCTGAAAACATGCACATTTCAAACACAGGAATCAAACTAGATATGATACAGAAGCCTCCTCTCTGAGGAATGGCTCTCACTGTATCATAGTCTTCTACCTGACATGTTCAGGTAAGGAGACAAGCAATCAATATTCCTACTCAACTGCAAAGCCTTGGTACCACATCAGTGACCAGCATGGAAAGATATTCCCAAGGGTCCAAGGGTGATACATCTTGGGAGTAAACCATAGCCATCTAATTGGACTTACACCCTACTCAGTAAGAGAGAATTCATGTCAGCTATTGTAAACCTACTCAGCTACCCATGGTTGGTAAAGCTTTGAACTTTGAAAGAGAACCTACTACTGCCACTTTCCTAAACCCTGTACATTTTCTGACCACATTCTCAATACCCACCTTTATATCCACAAATAAATGTAGCCTTCACCCACTAATCAGAAAAGGATGTTAATTTTATAGCAGATGGGGACTATTAAGTAATCAACAGCTGATTAAGATGTAGAGAAGTAAGAGGCCATGGGAAGCCAACCTCAGTCAATAATTTATCTGAAATGCGAGCTCTACACTTAAGGCTCAGGGAACATTGCCGAAGAGGGGATGAAGAAACTGTAAGAGTCAGAAAACCAGGCTATATCTGCTGCAAGACTGTGTTTTCTATATATGACATGGAATCTACTACACCCATGAAATTTCAGTAATATATTTCATTTAAGAAGACCTACATGTGATAACACAAATTTGGTTTGTCAACAAAGATGGGGAAATATCACAAGGCTCTATCTGCAGAAGAAGAGCTATAGACAGTCAGTGATGGCTGAGAGAATGAGAATCTCTCTTCTCCAGAGATGAGCCTCGGATGAGTAATCCAATGACAAAGTCATCAAGATTAAACACACACAACACACACACACACACAAGTAACACTGAATGGACACAGCGGGGGGTGTGGGCTAGGGGACATAGGAGCAGGACAGGAGAGGAATTGAAGTAGGGAGAGGGTGGGATAAAAATACTGTAAATATGTGTGCATGAAATTCTAAATCAATTAAGTTGAATTAGAAATTAACTTAATTCAATTTAGAAATTCTTTATATCATTCAGTATGGTTGTATCTCAAAGCAAGAAGTAGCTGTTGAAAAGTTCCAGGCAAGCGGAAATGCTCAGAGCAGCTGTTTTCAAAGCTGGCCATTTGTTTGATCTTGTAAGTGGAGACGGATACAGCAACATGAGAATAATTAGAGGATGTGCTGATGTGTTAAGAGACGTTGAGTCCCAATCACAGCCGTACTGTGGACAGTGATCCATGTCAGGTAGATTAGCTTTTGTCTCTAGACTTCAGTTCTGCAAGATCAATTCTTTGTCCTCTACTTTTTTGAGATAAAGAAAACTGGGACCCGGAAAGATTTATTAATCCACTGCCAATCTCAGAGGCAAAAACCTGACAGAGCAGAAATGTAAAGTTAAGTCTCTCAATTTTAAAACAGGTGGCTTTTAATGTCTAATTCTTAACTGCTTCACTACATCCTGAGCCCACTCGAGGTAATGTTCATGAAGGGGTATGAGCTGAAATCCAGAAATCCGAAGCGGACCCCTTCCTGATGGGAGACCTTTTAGCATTTGTCTTGGGGTTGGCCAGATTCTAGTCTCTATAGCGGAAAAAAAATTCTCCCATTTTTATTCCATACATTTTCTTCCCACTGCTATTGCTTAAATTTCACTGACTTCCAGCTTTCCTTTATCCCCAGCTTTGTCTTTTTCTGAGTGTCTATCCTGTCTAGTCTCAGGGATCAATGTAGCAATTATAATACACAGGCTACCATCTAGGATTTCCCTGTGTTTTCTACTTTCTCATATTTTATTTTATGAAATACTAAATTTCATATAGTATACACTGTTTTTAAAATGGCTTTTATATACTGATGCCCAATTACAAACAAGCTAAGACACACAAATTTCTAATTGTCACACATGGTAGGTCTTACTGTTGGCCAACAGTCCACATATGCTCCTCTCTCTCAACAAATGCAGTGGAGTCTCATTATACATACATACGTACACACACACACACACACACACACACACACACACACACACACACAGAACCTAGGCAATTCAACTCTATGTTCCTGTCAGGAAAACAAGGAGAGAGTGGTTTAAGCCCTGGAGGCTGTCACATGTGCTGTTCTCATCAGCGCCCTCATGAAACAGGAAGTGAATCTGCTGTTGTCACACAAGTTTCAGTTCTTAAGGACCTGGCTGCCTCAGATGAGTAATTCTCTAAGAAGCTATTATTTTACTGTTTAAAGGTGAATCTTTTCAATAATGTAGCATCCTCTAACTTTGACTGATTACTTTTCTAAGTCCTCAATTTAACAAATGCATCTCTCCCAAGCCAAGGGAAGGAGGTCTGGGACAGTTGGAGAGGAAATGAGATGCTTTCCACAGCAGTCTGAACTCATGAAAGGTGTATCTCACATCTCTGTGTGGCCTTAAGCCACATATGCTCTCAGAGTCATCTGCCTTCTAAAGTAGTTTTGTTTGTTTGTTTGTTTGTTATTCAGTTAAATTGATCAGAAGTGGAGACTGGCAAGAGCTGATAAGCATATATCTGCAACAAGTGAAGCAAAGGGGGAACCATTAGGCATGCTAAAGTATGAAAAACAATTTACACAGGAGAGAGAATGATAAACTGGAATTTTTAAAAAGCAATTATTGGAGGTTTAGTTGTCAATTTTAACTTTCTGGGGAAAAAATATCCACGATCATATGAACTTTGCTAGACCTTGTTACACAGGCATATTTTAGGAGACGATCATGTAGAAACACAGAGTGCTATCATTCTGAACTGGCCTGTAGTCTCCTGGGCAGATGCACTACTTCTTGCCACCTGGCTCCCTTAGCTTTTTGTTCCTGCCAGTAATACAAAATTGGAAATCAACTTGACTGAGGACAACTCTCTCCACAGAAGATTTTGCAAGCAATTGCTAGTCCATGCCAACCTTTGGGTCTTCAATATCTCTGAGTGTACCTGGCTGAGTAGGAGCCCTCCACAAGGACCGCCCTGGTAAAAGAATCACTGAATTTCCAACGTCTGTCTCTCTGGAACTAATTTTTTGTGATGACTCAGGAAAGCAAAGAAAGACACCAGGTGATACCTGCTAGGTCACTGGTGTTGAATTCAGTCCACTCCATACATTACTCTGCTCTTACCTATCCAGGGAAATGCAGCAGAGATGAAAAATCGATGCTGTGGTGAGTAGGACATCCAAAGAGGTCCGGACCAGGCAAAACATTTCCCCATAAATCCAGATGTGTTGGACCAGCTCCATGGCACCAAAAGGCATCACCAGCACCGAAACCAGCAGGTCGGCAAAGGCAAGAGACACAATGAAATAGTTGGTTTTTATTTTCCTGTGAGTGAAAAGGTATAGGCAAGGTGGTAGGGGAAGGGTGTGGGGAAGAAGGTGGGGAGATCCAGGGAAGAATCAGGGAGAGTGGAAGGAAGGAACAAAAGGAGGTAGAAAAGGAAAGAAGAAATCACACATTAAACAATCCATGAGCCTCAGTATTCTCTTCTGCACCACGGCCAAGCAGATTCTCTGTGCTCTGGCCTCGTGCCCCAAAGCCCTCTTACCCTCTCTCTTCTGACCTTCTAGACTGACCAGAGGCCATTGGTATGTCGAGAACCATTCTGACGTTCCACATAGTTGTGCTTTCTCCCGCCTACTCTTCTTGCCAGTGTCCACCCTGCCTTTGGTCCCGGCTTAGGCATTCCCAGGGAGCCCTCTCAAGATGCTGCTTTCAGACAGTGTTAAGCTGCATCATTCTCAGCTGTTACAGTGACCTCTTCTGTACCCACTATGTGTGGTACAGAACTCCAGGCAAAGTTCTGCATTGTTTCTTCTCTTCCTCTCTACTGGGTCAAGGCATGTCTTGCTTAGAGACAGGCTACCTCTGTCTCACCTCTTCTTTCATGGTCCACTGTTACTTACCCCAGGTCATGCACTAGAAATACCCTGTGAATTTTAGGGAACTTTAGTGCCCAGGGTTCAACTCAGATCAATTAGACAAAAAAAAAAAAGGTGGATATCATCCTCTTCTGCTGAATATTGCTACCTAAGATACAGGATGGCCAATTAAAATTTGATGTTTAACAATGGATACTTTTAAAATATAATTGTCTCCAGATTATTACACAGGGCACACCAGTACCATATAGTATTGTTTTGAAAAATATATTAGGTGATTATAATTGTAGCCACAGTTGAGGCTGGTAAGGTATAAAATGTGGTAGATCTAGTGTTTATTCCCTAAATCAATCATTAGTTATGGTTGATTTATTCCCTGAACCATTGACAGAGAGAGAGAGAGAGAGAGAGAGAGAGAGAGAGAGAGAGAGAGAGAGAGATTGATTTCAGATAGGATGGAAGTACCCCAAGGTGTTCTTATGGTTATGTTGGTGTTGGAGTTGTAGGATTATATGTAGTCCCTTTTCTGGTTTTTCAAAATCTGTCCTCATGAATGTTTTCCATCATCATGATAAATTGCAATAGAAATTACTCAGAGTCAACTTTATAGGGAGTTCCCTCTGACACCCATGTTTGCAGAGAGTTCCCCTCATGCTGCTCACCTGAGCTGTCTGTCCCTGCACACAGCCACCATCACCAGCAGGTTGCCCAGGATGGCCATCAGGATAACCACTGCAAGGAACGTGAGCAGCAGGACCTTCTCCACGGACCCGAAACCCTCGTTGGAACTGGAGGTTATGGAAACACAAAACACCCAGATGTGAGGGAGCATCAGACACATTGGAAAGGCCATTCATTCCCCAGTCTTCAAGAAGGTCACATCATCATCAACCAGCAATAGCAACATGTTTTATGCACCTGAACTTGCCAAGGTCTGCCATCACTTGACGGCATCCCCAGCTGGCTGGAGAAGCTGAGAGGGAGACTGGGCAGTTGAGTAGCTAGCCTTGACTGCATATATTTTTTTGTTTTCCTTCAGACTCATTTTGCCTAGTATTCAGGTATGTACTTGGTTGGTTTCTGGGTTGCACACCTGACTCATCTACAGTGCCAGCTCCATCACATCAGGACCTCAGCTGTTTGATTCATTGAGGTGTGTTCAACTCATGATTCTCACTTATCAGATGGAGGAGAGGTATGGTCGTCACTGCAACCAAGGTCTGCATGAACATAAGGGCTAAGCATTTTCGTATCCTATTCTAGCTTGAGCAAAAGCTGTGGTTTATAGGTGGGATGTCTAGGAAGGGACAGGCATACTCAACAGGTATTCTTATGACAGTTCACAAATGACCTCAATGTTCTGCGAAGCCCACAGGATAAAAGGCCCTGGGGCCTCTTCTACTTCATGACCTGTTGCTTCACTGATTCCTAATGTCCCTCTGAAACTCACATCCTTGTTGACTTCAGTACCTGATTAGACTCTATAAATTATTATTATTTTTTGCCAGTATAAGCTCAGGATTTGGTTTATTAGGTTGAAGTGAAGGTTCCTTCTCAATAAAAGCACAGCATTTGCAGGCTACTCTGAAACTGCACGGAACAATTATGTTCATAATGTTGCACAACATGTCCTTTTAAGAAGTTTGAAAAAGCCAGGCAGTGGTGGCACATGCCCTTAATCCCAGCACTTCGGAGGCAGAGGCAGGCAGATTTCTGAGTTCGAGGCCAGCCTGGTCTACAGAATAAGTTCCAGAACAGTGAGTTCCAGGGCTATACAGAGAAACCCTGTCTCAAAAAACAAAAAAACAAAAAACAAAAAAAAACAAAAAAAAAACAAAAACAAAAAGAAGTTTGAAAAGGTTTTTAAACTGTTGGACATGAACTGAGCATGTCAGCATAGAAAACTGGCAGTGGTGAGCTGTTGGGACACTTTAGGGCTCCATCTCTACAGCGTTGATGCCCGTTCATATAGAACATGCTATCTGTGTTTCACTGCTACTTGTCATTCCTGCATGCTTAAGTTCAACCCTTAGGTGATGTACAGTAGCCAACCTACATTTCTCATCTTTATGGTGTGGACTGCCTGACATAACTTTCAGAATTATTTTATAAATATCTCCCTTGCAGATTGTCTCTGGTTATATTTTCATTGTAATTTCTAGTAGCAGTAAAGTCTCTGGTCTATAGTGTGTGTGGTGTGTGGCCATATGCAATGCATACTGAGTAGGCACATGCTACTTTGCTGTCGGCATGTAATATTCCACAAAGGGAGGCATATTCTTCACTGTATTCCAAAGCATTCTTTGAAAGCATAGAGGAGAGCTTACCTAAAATAGAGAAAATCCAGCAAAAAGATTTTTAAAAAGAGGATTTTTTTTAACAATCAGAAGGAATATTCCACTTGAAATAAGAGTATATTAACATATTTATTCATTAAACTCTAAGATGGGTCTAGTGGGTCTATAAGAAAAATAAAGGAGAGAATAAGCAGACATGTAAGAAAATAGGGAGTGTTAGTTACAAAAAGGGTAAGGAGTCAGGGACGGTCTGTGGAGGATAGACGGCTGCCATCGTTGTGTTTGAAGAGGAATGTGTATGTGTCCACACATGTGTGGAAGTGTACCCTCCTACGTGAGCATGTGAGGAGGGCAGAGATATTTCTCCATTGTTTTTAGGGTTTTATTTGTTTTGATTTTTGTTTGTTTTGCTTTGTTTTTGAGAGAGAGTCTAATACTAATTTAGAGCTTGTCACTTGGGCTATATTGGCTGGCCAGGGAACCAAGGGAATCCACCTGTCTTTGCCCTCAAGTCACAGGCAACACCACCATGCCCAGCATTTACTAGGTGAACACGTGTGCATTACACATATGCACTCACACACACATGTGTGCATACATATATACACGCACAGACACAAACACACCCCTATATCTGCTTGTGTACTAATACACATACACTCTACACACAAAAAACATTTTTAAGACGCTGGTTGTGTTTCCCTACCCAGAAAACTAATTTAATTGCTCTTGTCTGTAGTCTGTCAGAACTTTTGAAGCTCCAAGTTACTCTGATTTGTAACCGAGGTTGAGTCTCACTGAAGAAGGAGATAAGAACCTTCTCATTGCCAGGGAGAGACTTCAGTGGCTTCTGGAATTGCTTTGAATTTATTTAAGAACATCTGGCTCAACTGAGAGACTACTTCACAGTTGTTAGAATAACTACAGCCAAAACAGAGCAAAATAAACAAAACTAAGTGTTAGCATAAATGTAAGGGACTTGAAATCTATGTGTATCTCTAATGGGATTATAGAAGGCTCAGTGTATTCTCAGAATGACCACATGAACCCAGAAATTCAGTTGTAAATACATATTCCAAAGAACTGAGAGCAGGAATACAAACAGAGTGTTTTATACCAACATTCTTAACAGCATTGGTGGTAAAAGCCTGTAGACATAATCTAGTGGCTTATATCCATGAACAGACAGTAAATTAATCAGAATGTAATAGATATGTAAACACATACATGTATTGGAATATTGTGCTTCCATAAAAGGCATGAAGGAGTGACACATGCTTCAATATTGAAATACATTAAAGATATGCTGGGTGAAATGCACCAGAAATAAAAGAGCAAATACGTGAGTCTTCTTCTATTAAAATCACAAGAGTATACAAATTCACAAGAAAAGAACGTAAATTGATAACTCCTCAGGCCTGGGGGGTGCCGAGTAGTGGGAATTATTACTTAATAGGTAAGAGTTACCCTTTGGGTTGCTGGAAAGTTTCTGGAACTAGTACTGATGATAATAGCTCCACACCATTGTGGATATACTTCTTATTGCAGAAATGTTTGATTATAGTCATAATTGTCTGTTTGTGTTTTATTATAATACAAAAAGAATATATGGATAAATATACATCATGGTGCTAACGCATAAGACTTCTGTGTTAGTGGCCAGTTGGGCTGGGTATTTTAGGCTACTTTCTTATCAACAATGGATGATAGGAATCTATCGTTAGCAGGTGGATTCTCTACATAGCTCATGTTCTCCATTAGAAGCACTTTCCCTTGGCTGATTTCCTTCTTTTAGGAAGAGGAAACATGTTCAGAGTGTTTGTGATGGACACCTCTGGCTGCAAAGAATATGTGTTTAAAGAACATGGGGCACAGGTTCAATGTCATGGTTCATTTGTGGCTCACCAATTAGGAGCTGGAAGAGGGTAAACTTTAAACTGTAAGTGATAAGCTCAATTTAACCATAGAGAGAACTTTTATAATTAGGCAGAAATAAGTATAAATTTCAGTAACAATGAGTGAAATAAATTAGAAGCTACTCTTTCAAAAGCTAGGTTAGATCCTTGGTTGCCTCTGACATCCTCTGGGAACATGGTCAAGAGCAATTAGACAGTTTGCACCATAGAGGTGTCATCTATGCTAAACGGGTTCTTCGACAGCTTTTCCTATGAGAAATTCTTCTTTCATTTCTTTTTCAATGATCTTTTGACCCATTAACAAAGAAACTCTATAAACTTGCTGGACAGATTTAACACTTTCTCTGTTCTTAGTAAAAGAAAACGCAAAGACTAAACCTGAGTTCTCTCTACAGGTTGGTTTAAATAAGATCAAATGTCAAAGGACAACATTAATACAAATAATTGTCACAAGTAGCAGAAGCCTGGGCAGGCACAAGCATAAGGTATGGCTTATGCTACAGATGGTGTTTGCTTCCACATTGGCTCTATTAATAACACACCACTTTTTTTTAATAACACTTTAAACCATTCACTTATTTCCTCTAAGCCTCAAAAGTTAGATCAAACGTCTTAACATCCACCATATACACAGTGAGGGGCAACTACATGCTAAGTGCTGTGCTGGACATTGACAAAGTCCTTGTCCCCAAGGAGTTCACACCATGGCAGAAACAGAGAAGACAGAAGGGGACATTCACAGAACAAAGGCAGATGTGCTCAGTACTTCAAAATTGTTCTCTCACTTTGATGTTTGTAACTCACTGAGTTTCCTTTCTCAAATATGGATTCTGTTTTTAATAAGTCTCAGGTGAAGCACCGGCTTTTGGCTTTTTAACCTCATGAGACACGGATGCTCTGCTCACACTCTCTTCTATCTTGTGGAGGGAGGAGGAAGGTGCATGTGGGTGTGCATGCACACAGAAGCTGGAGGTTGACCTCAGATTATCTCCTCAATCACCTCTCCATGTTGTGTTCTGAAATAGGTTCTCTTGATAACCCTGAAGCTTACCAGTTCAGTTATTATAGCGTGCTACAAAGCCCAAGTATCCTCCTGTATCTTCTTCACCCATGCTAAAATTACAGGTGCATACAACTACGCCTGGCATTTTAATGCACACATCGGGGAGTGGATTTAGATCCTTGTGAGTCATCTCTCCAGACTTCTGAATTACAAAACTCTAAAGGGCATAAACACGAAGGTGTAGTATAGAGTGATTAAATGAGAGGAAAATCTTAGGTAGTCCAAGAACTCTACAGATGACATTCAAGTGACCTTTGCAGAGTACTCAGACATAGAGGAAATAGAGGGGTGAGACTTATGTCCAAATGCCTTGAGACAGGAAAACATTTTAGGTTCTCTCTCAGAGAGGCAAGCACCTGAGCCAAGCACACAAAAGTACCAAGGAGTAGACTCCGAGGGCCAGTTTTCCCAAGTGAGAAGTTAATGTCCTACTGGAAGATACAGAGCTGTAGGAGCAGAATAATGTCTTTGGGAATGAACATGAGAACAAATCAGAAGAGCTATCAGGTAAGTCTCAAAGAATCAAAGAGCACAGTGCTTGGAGTAGAATTGGAGATATGAGGAGAGAAGTGGGGGCTGGAGAGATGGCTCAGCAGTTAAGAGCACTGACTTGTCTTCCAGAGGTCCTGAGTTCAATTCTGAGCAACCACATGGTGGCTCACAACCATCTGAATTGGGATCTGATGCGCTTTTCTGGTGTGTGTCTGAGAAGAGAAGAGGGTAGCTCATTTGAGGCAGTAGAGATGGTCTTCCCATAGAAGACAAACTGGTTGTCTGGTGCCAAGTCATCAGCCAAAAATCCATGCATATAAGTAACAATATAAAAACTGAGAAGATCATATTTAAGAATGTATATGAATATGATGTACGTGTATGATGTATACGTATATGTATACAATCAATGAAAAAAGAGGCCATGAATTTGAAAGGGAGTTGGGAGGGATATTGTCTTAGGGTTTCCATTGCTGTGAAGAGACATCATCATCAAGAAAACTTCTATAAAGGACAACTAATTGGGGCTGGATCACAGCTTCAGAAGTTCAGTCCATTATCATCAAGGAAGGAACCATGGTAGCATCCAGGCAGGCATGGCACTTGAGGAGCTGAGAGTTCTACATCTTGTTCCAAAGGCAAACAGGAGAAGACTGACTCCCAGGCCTCTAGGAGGATGGGGCTCAAAGCCCACCCCCACAGTGACACACTTCCTCCAACAGGCTACACCTATTCCAACAGGGCCATGCCTCCTAATAGTGCCACTCCCTGGGCTAAGCATTTTCAAACCACCACAGGTATATGGAGGGAGGAAAGGGAAGAGAAGAGAAGGGAGAAATGCTGTAACTATTTTATAATCTCAATAATATGAAAAAAGTTTAAAATATTGGTAGATTCAATGAAGACAGTGCTTACTACAAAAGGAGTAGCATGTGCATATATGTTATTAATATCCAATATGGAAAAAGAATAATGGCATGGGTAGTGGTGAGAAGTAAAAAAATCCATATTTCAAATTTGGATACATAAAAAGATGCTATAATTTTATTACATGGAAAAATAAGTTGTGAAATACCGGTAAGAGCTGCAAGTATGCATGCTCAATAGGCAGCTAGGTGCCTGTAGCTACAACTGAGATCAGACAGCCACACAGGAAACACAATGGTATCTGCTTTGGGTGGAAATGTAAACATCCAAGAACAGGCCAGAGTCTTGACCTAACCATGATGTAGACAAGGTATGAAGATATGAAGAAAGAAAGGAGAAAGCATCTGCGGAGCACCAGAGAAGTGTGGCGTCGTAGAAGAAAGGTGTGAAGTAAGTTTCTTGACAGCAGGTTGTGTTGCTGTGGGCATGGGTGGAAAGGAAAAGGGCAGAAGAAGATCTCAGTGGTACTGGGATGTTGGATGGACAGGTGAATAGAAAGATTGGAAGAGGGGGCAGTGGTCACATATGAGGCAGCTTTGGATGAAAGTCAAACAAAAAGATGGCGAAAGAAAACCGATCAGGTAGTCTACGAGAGCCCCAGGTTTCTGTAGGCTGATGCATCAAAATACCTAAAACCAGCCCAGCCTGTGTCCTTCAGAAAAACTTGTTGAAGAGAATGATGTGTAAAAGAATAGAGAAAAGTAGAGTACAATAACTGTGAGGTAAAACTGAGAATGGCTCCAGCAAGACAACAGCCATTGTTTTATATGTTTACAAATTGACCATTGCAATAATGTTATGTTGACAAGAGACCTTTATCATTGGACAAAAGTCTTTGCCAGAGGAAGGGCCTGCTAACCCACATGTTAAGATTGCCATATACAAAGGAAGCATCTTTGAAAATACACAATGCACACTCACAGAGGGTCCTCCTGGGCAGCTCAAATGGTCCAGTCCAGCTTCTTTCTTCACCCCTCCCAAGCTCACAATCTTGGTGCATTCACATAAGGATAAGGAAAACAGCACTTTATTCTTTCACCAACCAACAGTCAACCAAAACCCGTAACATTAGAAGATGGTGAACACACAGTCATGAACTCAAGGAAGCTGGATGGAGAGGTGGGTGATGGCCAAAGATCTCTAGTCCACTAGCAAATTAAATAAGAAACAAAAGCAGAACAGGAAAAATGCAGAGTCCATTCTGCATGCTCTGGGGAGCTCCAGGTGAAAGTGGGTGATCAGGCAGCCATGTTTAATGGAGAGCTTCAGAAAACAACCACCACACTCTCAGTAACAGACACTTTAAAGAGAAAAGAGGAGAGAGAGAGAAAGCAAAGCTTGCATGTCACTGCAGCAAAGAGAGGAACGGTGCTAGCAAGATTCTCCTGTTTTATCACACAACTAGGACAGCATAAAATAAAAACTGAGTCAAACAGAGTCAGGATAGAGATTGATAACACCAGAGATACTGGGGACAAAACCTGAAATACTAGAAATGGAAAATTCAATCAACCAAATACAGCGCACCACAACAAGTTTCACAAACAGAATGAGTTAGTTTTTCACTGAATGGTAAACAGTGTACTTTGTCCTTTAAACAAGAATTTTAGCTAACCAAATAATAATATACTGTGAAGATTGTATCTGTAAAATAATTTTTGAGAATTCTTGGGAATATTTATTATATTATCCTTGAATCTCAAAGAGTAACATCCCAAGGAGTTTGAAAATACTGACAAATTGGCTTTGTTTCCATTGTGTATGACATTTATAAAATGCATTGTTGTTGCTGAATGAAATACTTTGGTTTAGTTTTTGTAATATTCATATGGAAGCACAAAAGATCTGAAATATCCAATATTATCTGGAGTAAAAAGAATAATACTGGAGCTATCACTATAGAGGATTTTAAGTTGTAACAGATTCATGGCAATAAAAACAGTCTGGTAGTGCACAAAAACAAACTTGTAGATCAGTAAGAAAGAGTAAGGGCCAAGGTATAAACCCATGCACCCATGACTATTAATTTCTGGCAAAGATGACAAAAATGTATATGGGAAAAAGATATCCACCTTAACAAATAGTACTGAGAAGACTGGGCATGCATACTTAGAAGAATGAAACTAGATCCTGTCTTCACTATCTACAAAAGTTACTGCCAAATGTTTCAAGGAACTTAATGTAGAACCTAAAACACTGAAGATGTCAGAGAACAAGTTAGGGCTAACAGTACAAGATGTAGGCATAGACATTCTGAACTGGACTCGGCTCTGAATAAAATAATACCAGTTGACAAGTGACCTCATGAAATTAGAAAGCTTTTGGACAGCCTACAGAATGGTAAAATGATAGTCCCAAAGGTTTAATATTGGCACGTACCTTTGGAAGTAACTAACATCTGTCTAATTAGACTTAAGGCCCCCTTCAATAGGAAGGAAATTATGCCTAGTATTGTAAACTTATGCATATATCCATTGTTGGTATGGTCATTGCTGCTACTTTCTCCAATTCAGAAAAATTCCCAGTTGAATTCTTAGTATCTTCCCTCATGTCCATAGGCAAGTATAGCTCTCACCCCTCATCAAAGCAGCTTGTTCTGCAGTAAAGACAGAGAATTACAAAAAGCCATGACTGATCAAAATGCACAGAACAACTGACTGTGGAGTGTTCAACTTCAATAATATATTTACAATAAAATCCATACACCTACAGCTCAGAGAATACTGTGTAAGCGGCCCTGAAAAATTGTAAGATACAGAAGACCACAGTATAGCTGCTACAAGATTGCATCTTCTAGATACAACAGGGAAGCTGTACCCATGGACTCTCAACCCATGGTTACCTAAGCAAAACCTGAAGATGCCAACAGTATGCAAGATGAGAAATCTTACAAGGTCCCTTCCCTCAGTGCAGAGTTACAGTCGAGTGATGGTGATGACTGCTGAGAGAGAGAACATTCTCTCCCTTCAGAAGGCTCATGATAGGTCGTCCAGTCCCAAGTGGGCATCCCTAAGTACAATAAATACATTTAATGTATTTTTAAGTGAGTCTGTTAAAAGTGCAAAAAACATTGATTTAAACAAGTATGCTTAATGTAATGTAGATTTAGGATTTCGTCTTCATCACACCTTCAATAACCTTTAGGTAGTGTTTTGTTTTTGGTTTGGTTTGGTTTGGTTTGCTTTCCCCCACCCCACCTCAGGCTCATAGCTCTCTATTCCTAGGTCACAAAACAAACAAACCGAAAAACACTTGTTATTAGAAATTCTTTCTCTGATTCTTTTTGAGATGCAAATCTTTTATTGGCTGTGGATTGAACCTAAGGACTGACATTGGAAGACAGAGCCTCTAACCCTGACCCTGTGGGAGAGCAGGACTCAGCTCAGATAAGCATCTCATCTCAAGCTATAACACTCTTGCCAAGAAAATATTAGAAACTTACTTTTTTTTGACTGAAGCAAATTAACAGGCTCGATAGCCTAAGATTTCACCACCTTTTCATTATATATTCTGTTTCTCTTCCTTCCTTCTTTCCTTCCTTCCTCCCTCCCTTCCTTTCTTAATGTCTGACTTTCTTTAAAATATCAAATACTGGATTTGTTATGTTGTTTGATGGAGTTGTTTTGTTGTTACTATTGTTATTATTGTTTTTCTTTCTTTAAAATTTTAAATGTCTTATCTGACAATATTATACATGTATATAATTTATTTCAATCAAATTCATCCCCTTTCCCTTACTCTGACTCAGCCTCTCTAACTTCATCTGGAATGCTTTGTCTTCTGAGTATGTCCCCCTTATATTTCCATATCTTGATAATTTTATTATTTTGTGACCCACCGAGTATAAGTGGGGTTGTTTTCAAGAACGTGAGTGAGTAACTCACCAGTGGTTATACCACTAAAAAACCAGGACTTTCCTCTGACAACAGGCACTAACTGCCAATAGTTCATCGGGAGGGGCAGGGTCTCATGAGCCTCTTCTTCCTCATCCACTGGTGCTCAGTCTTGTATAGGTCTTGGGCAAGTAAGCATGGCTACTGTGAGTCTACAGGTTTGAGGATCATGTCATGTTCACAAGACTTCATTTCTTAGTACTCCTTTCCTTCCTTTGGTTTTCATATCCTTTCTTTCCCTTATGAAGCATACAATGGTCACTTATTCAAAGTACTATGACCAGTTATAAATCTATAAGTCTCTGCATTAACCACTGCTCATTGAAATAAAAGCCCATTCTCTCAGAACATCTGTTAATAGTCATCAATACCTTCTTAGATAAGGGGAGTGCCTCTGGAATATAATTTATTAAAAAGTTCTCCTCTTGACCTTGGTTTCTATGGAGTTGGTTGGGTTCAAAACACAATCTCTTTTGTACTTACAGCTTTGAAAATATAACCCATACCTGTAGTAAGAATTTGGGAATTTTGATTTCTTTACAAAACAGAGAAATATTATAAGAATATGCTTTCATTTTAATCCTAGGTATGGGATATCGGGCTGCTTCAGATTGTCCATAGCATGATTTTCCTCATGCTCCAGCAGGAGCATGATTTTGCTAGCTGCAGATAGATTCCATGATTGTGTGACATTTAGAATACTGGGGACTTTTCAGAGGGTATATAAATAATAGGGCCCCAAGACACACGGTGAGCTGTTGGTTGGTTGATGTTGGTTACAGTTCGTTAAGCTGTTCGTAAAGAAGAAACAAGAAGAAATTAGTTATCTGGCTGGTGAAGATCAAATCTGTCCCAAGGAACTAGATGTACCTAACCAGCAGGAAGTACTATAATGATTCTGACTCCTGACTTTATTCAAGGATCTCTTTCCTTTCCTCTCTTTCCTTTTTTCTCTCTCATCTAGTGTTAGGAGTTTGAAAGGGTGGAAGAGAAAGGATGGAGAAGGGTGGAAGAAAGAAGAACCAAAAAGTAGCCAAAGATAGCTACATATATTTGTTTAACTTTGTTCTCTGAATTTTTGCTTTGAAAGCCTATATTGTTTTTATAATTTTGTAATGTGTGTTCTTTAGCATTTCCCATTAATAAATCTATGCATAGGAGAGTTATTCATATTTGTGTTGAAAATAAATCTCATGTAAATTACTTTTAAGAACCCCATTTTAATTAAAGTAGTAGTAGAACATAAGAAGATAGTAACTGTTAACTAATAACTTAAGCAATAATGTAACTGTATCTTGTTGGGAGGCGACTCCTAGCCCAAAGCGGCTATCATCTTTGCAACCATCTCAGGCCATATACCCTGACAAGAGACTTGTTTTTCAACAGCCCACAACAGCTGAGCACACTCTGATAAACATCTTGTTTTTCTCACATATCTTGTTTTGCTGTTTAGTGCTGCCAGCTGCAAGGCACACGTGGTCTCCTCACTGCTAGCTAGGCGCAGGTGATATCCACGCTACAAGACACATGACATAGTGCCTTCAGCTGTGCTTGTCCACGAGGACAAGACACGTGGTAAAGGGTATAAATACCCAGGATTTCCTTCCAATAAACGAGACTTGAGAGACTTGATCAGAGTCCCTGTCTTGTCTCCATTCTTCGTGTCTCCGTCCCCACTCTCTCTCTTGCTAGGCCCTGACCCGCAGACCGGAGCAGCAGAACGGGCCGTTACAAAGTGGCCCCCGAACGTGAGGCAGCTCGGGCGGCTACAAAGTGGTGCCTCAACGTTGGAGCACCAGTAAGCGGGACACAGTGAAGGACACAGCAGGCATTGGAAGCATGCATCCTCACTCCTGCGCTGGAGACCCTGCTGACTGACCCGAACAGGTTGCTACAGTATCTTTTAAAAGTATATTCTATTTCTGTTACACAAACGCATCTTTTTCCTGCAACTTCTTGAGAGACAAACCCTACAACGATCAGACTATGTATAACAGTACAATTCTGGCTGAAAAATCTGCAGAATCCACTCCTGAAAGCATAAGGCTTGTTCACTTCTCCACTTCCTTAGTTTCTCCTTTTACTTACTAACAACACAAGACCAACCATAGAAAGACAATTAGGCTCCCAAGCCGATCGCCAAAGATGCCATGCTTCCTGTAAGTGTATTGCCTGTTTTCCCTCACCTGTAGTCACGACTCAGAGCACCTCTGAAGGCTTGCTCACTTCAGGGCTGTTCCGCTCCTGGCCTTATCTTTGAGTCTTGGCTAAATGTAAGGCCCTCTTGCTACAGCACCTTCAGAAAGAACAGTCTCTATGTGCACTCCTTTGTTAAGTCTTGGTTTATTTCCACATTCTAGATAATGTTCTAGTCACTAGGAAGTCTATATTTTCAAATTAGCAATTTTTTTTCAGGAAGAGAGATGATTTGTTATGCCTTATGTTACTTCGAGTTGTTTCAGTAAATGTTGCAGTCTCTTAGTTAATTTTTCAATAGACTGATTTTCCTCAAGTGCTTTTTTGAAATGAAGGGATAGATAATATTGTGTGTGTAGGACCGTTTACTAATGGGAGGCATCACGGTAGTTCCACTTCACCTCAGCAGCAATCACCCAGAGGTCTTGACTAAAACTCACATTGCTGGGCCCACTCATAAGTTTCCAGTTCAATGCTTTAGGGCTAGATGCCAGTTCTAACCAGTTCTCAGGTGATGCTGATGCCACTGGCTTGTGAAATGAACTCCAAGGAGCATGACTTGAATACTTGGAAAGGTGTCACTAGTCTGAATCTGTAGCCTCTCATCTTTCCTAAGTGCTTTTCTTCTCAGCTGAGAACCTTGCTTGGAAGTGGATAGGTCTTCACGATGATCACATGCATGGCTCCATATGGGGGACAAAGCACGAAGGGAGGGTTTTTCTTTTCTTGGTGCTTGCTTGTTCCATCTTCACACTTACGCCATCTGATATCACTATGCAGCCACCTGGTTCTGAGACAATATCCTACGTCTGTCCAATGGTGGAGCTGGAATTTAAGCCCATGTATCCGGATAGTAAGTTCAGTGCTATTTCCACTAACTTTGAAGCATGCTAATTTGGAACTGAGTAAATTTCCTTTAAATGAAAGACATGCTGAAATTTAGCTTTGGTCTAAGAGCTTAGGAAAAGTTGGTTGATGGTGACAGCTTAATATGATTATTATCCAGGAAAAAAAATCATGTTGGATATATAAAATGGTAGGAGAAAAGAGAGTAAGTCCTGTGAGATAGAAATTACATATATAATGGCATTCATAGTATTAAAATAATTCTCACTGATTTTGAAGAGAAGTGGGTAGCTGGTACTCGTGTAGGGACAGGTAATTCTGAACTGGAATTAGCACTCTCCTGGAAGCTCCTAATAGAGCTTTTGAAACCAAAGATCATACATACCGGGCATGAGAGAGCTTCAAAGTTCAAAGAGGTTCTGTCTGTACACAGCAGTTAGGAGTTAAAAATTACAAAAGAAAGAAGAAATACAAAAGACATCAAGATCAAAGGCGCTGTTCTCTGAGACATGAGTCTGTTAACCAAAGCCAGATCAGATTTGACACGGTAACAATACACGAGGGCAGATCCTCTCCACTGCAGCGTGTTAACTATCATGGATCTATTCCTTTGGGAAATGAAATGCTTAATGATCGTGTCCATAAATTAGACCATAAAAGAGGCTCTATCACTTTAAGAAATTTCTTTCTCATAAAGTAGAAAGTAAGCGGTTGCAGAGATACATTTATATTTACTTGAGGATTCCATACAGAATCTCTGATTTATTTTGCCAATATGTCTTTACCCACAACTCTTTGGGAAAATGCCTACTCAGTACAGAAATATCGTTTGTGCTAAACGTATGGTGTTTCTTCAGCTTCTGGCTGATGGTTTCTTTGAAAGGGTTCCCTTGTCTGTAAGAATGTTAGTGTGGGATCGAGGGGAATGGGAACTCTGTGTGGCCTCTCTCTTATGGTCAATCATTTACTTCAAGAAGCACTCAACTGAGAGAAGATTTTCCTCATAGTCTGCTAATGACCTGCTCCCAGTCTATTTAAAAGACGGGAAAGCAAAACAAAATACACCCTTGCTTAAAGTTCCTCCACGGTGGACCCAGCCAAACAATAGCAGTGCTCAAGCTCAGCCCACTGCATTTTTGTAAATACAGCTTTCACTCGAACACAAACTTCACCCTTCATGGCTTTAGGGATTTTTATGGCAACTTTCAAACGGCATAGACAGTAAATATTTGGGAGCTTTATGACCAGCTAAGCTGAAACTACCTCCTCTATAGATGCTTTTGCAGAAAAGTTTGATGGCCCTCGATCTTTAGGAACCACAGTTAAATTTGATTGAAAGATTTTAAAAAAATTGATTGAAATATACGGATAACAAATGTGGTGGAACACAGGTATAATCAAAGAAGTTGGGAGGCTGAGACAGAAAGACCAGCTTAAGTTTGAGGCCAGCTTAGGCCACAGAGCCACTGAAGATGTGTGTGTGTGTGTGTGTGTGTGTGTGTGTGTGTGTGTGTGTGTGTGTGTGTGTTTGCATCATTAATTTTACCTAGACGACGATAAACATCCACCCTCTTACCCATTCAGTCTGCTGTCCCTCAATCAGCTGAGATCTAATATGGCCTCAGTTTAACTCTTTCTTTTCTTGCCTCAGTCCACTTTCTATTCTACTACATGGCAAACACATCTTTCCAGTTGATTAGAAAATGTGAGATAATTCTTTATAGGCCTCTTCTCTAATGCTCACACATGTCAGCAAATTCTTTTAACTCTGTCTTCTAGATGGCACCTCATATGTGGCCTTTTATCAGCTTCTGTTCAGTTTCCGTTCAGTAGCACCCAACTTCATGGCTGCATGTTCTCTGAGGCTCCCAAACTGGTGATCCAGCTTCTTCTACTTTCCACACACAGTGCAGTCATCCATACACTTTGCAAAATGTTGAAAGCGGGACATACCACTTCTGTATTTACCACCCTTGACAGGAACAGTGACTCCCTGGAGAGCCACACCCAAAGCCCTCGCCGTGACCTAAATGGTGATCTTAGGAAGCTCGCTCCTATTCGATTCTATGATCTCAACTCACTACCTCTCCCTTCTGTACATTGGTCCAGATACAGAGGTCCCCAGGCTTCCTTAAGTTCCCAGAATGAGCCAAGCACACTCTCACCTCCAGCTTTCTCAGAAGATGCTGCCCTCTCACCCCCAGCTCTGCAGCTGTCTATCCACCTGGACCTCTCCAACTAGGATCTGATCAGCATCCTCATCAGTTCATTCAGGTCTCTGTTCAGCTTCACCTCTGCAGACAGAGAATGTTCCTGGCCACCCACGTTTAATGTAAACCTCCTCACTCTCAATCCCTTTGCCGTGTGTTATATTAATATTTGTAGCGGTTGCCTGGTATGCCTTCCCGTAAGCATCAGAGAAAGACAGACAGAAGGAGACAGAGAGAGGCAAATGAGAACCTCAGCTTAAGGTTAACAGAAGCAGTAACTTGGTTTATTATGTTGATTTGTCTCTAGTTCCCACAACACTGACATGAACAAATCATATCCATGGTAAAACAACAATGTGTGGAATACTGAAAGAAAGAATTCATGAATGAATGCTGCACTAGCTCTTAGTTTAATGTTCTGACTTCTTACTTTTTCACAAGTCATATTACTGAAGTCAAAATTTGGGGAATTTTCACAGAAGAATAAAATACTAATTCTCCCTTTGCTAAAAATCCAGTGATAACTTTTCACTGTTATTTTGGTAAAGTGCCAAAGTTGGACCTGGTTAACTCTCTCGTTTTATTTTTGACACTGCAGCATAACCAACTCCACCACAGAAAGATATATAACCCCCATTAAGATACCATATGCTTTTAACCACTCCTATCTTTCTCCTTTACCTGGCAAGCTGTCACATTTCTTTCAATACAGGATCAAATATCCTATTGACTATTCTAGATGCTTCAGGAGGGCCTTGTAATTGCGTGTCATAACTAGTTGTGTTAATTGATTTTAAAGGCAGAGGGCGTTTTCATGCATATGTTGTTCTCCATCCCCTGAGCCCAGCCTTCCCTGTACATCTGCTCGGCTCTCCTGTCTTCACCTCCTCCCCATAAACACTCCCCTTCTGCTTTCATGATCCGTAGATATTCCTGTGCCCTCTCTGCCCAGTCTCCGTCTCTCTATCTCCATGTCAGTCTATCTCTTCTTCTCTGCTCGTGGTCCCCTTTCATGATCTCCTCACACATACACATGTGGACACATTTCCACATTTATAAACTCAAACCTAAGATCCACACATAAGGAAACACATGGGGCACTTGTCATTGAAATCTGGCTTATTTTGCTTAACATGATGACTTATAGCTCTTGAAGTTTTCAGCAAGTGTCATAATTTCATTTTTCTTCACAACTCAATAAAAGTCCATGAATTTGCCATGTATGGAGGGCAGCATCTTCTGAGAAAGCTGGAGGTGAGAGTGTGCTTGGTTCATTCTGGGAACGTAAGGAAGCCTGGGAACCCCTGTATCTGGAGCAATGTACGGAAGGGAGAGAGTAGTGAACTGAGATCAGAGTTGAGTAGAAGTGAGCTTCCTAAGATCATTACTTAGGTCTGCTTTACAACTCAATAAAACTGCCAGGTATAGTACCACATTTTCCTTATCTGTCTGTTGATGGCCACCTAGGCTGGCTCCATTTCTTAGCTATTGTGAATAACAGGCAGAAACATAGACATGTGAGAAGCACTGTGATGGGACTCGAAGTCCTTTAGGTATATCCCCGTGACTGTGCATAGTTGGACAACATGGTGGTTCCACTTTCAGTTGTTTCATGAAACCTATACATACTGATGTCCACAGAGACTCTGCAAGTTTATATTCCCATCCATGGTATATGATAGTGTCCCCTTTCCCTCATCCTCATCTGCATTCACTGCTCTTGTTGCCATTCTGACTGGCATAATTCACATTCCCCCTGATGGCTAAGAAAGTCGAGCACTTCAAAAAATATTTATCTGTCATGTATAGTCTCCTTTTAAGGAAGTCAGCTCACTAGCCCATTGATTGACTGGAAGTTATTTTGATGTTTAATTTTCACAGTTGTTCATTCAAATCAGGCATATTTACAAAGGCTACCTCATGTGGTGCTAATTGCATATTGACAACTATAGCATAAGGGTCGCACATTATTTTTACAATAAAAACTTTCCTGGAGCAGAGGAAAATATTATATCATTGGGAAATGGTAGTTTCAGCAGGGTTAATTTCTTTGACAATAAGCTGCCTGTGCTTCATCTACTGAGAACACGTTCTTTTTGGTGAGGTACCAACTGATCTTTCATTACAGCAAGTAAAAGGAAAATTTATATTTGAACTCCATGTATTCTTCTGTGGTATTCTTTTGTAGATGAGTAAATCATGTTCCTGAAGTTATGGGAAACTTTTTTTTTGCAGCTCTTTATGCATTTTAGATACAGACCCTTTGTCTGATAGTAAAGATTTGTTTTCTTCATAGTCTGTGTCATTATGCTGCTGTTAGTTTTCTTTGCTGTCCAGAAGCTTTTTAATCTCTTAGAATTCTATCTGTTGACTCTTTGGACTGTTTCCTATGATGGAGAAGTCCTTTGCACAAAGTCCTAGCCTCTGCCTAGATTGTAAAGTGTTTTCCTTTAGCCCTTTCAAAGTTTCAGGGCTTATACTGAGGAAGTCCTTAATTCATTCTGAATTATTTTAGTGCAGAATAAGAGACTTAGATCTACTTTTAATCTTCTATGTGGAAACATCCAGGTTTCCCAGCACCCTTTGTTTAAAAGTGTTTTCTCTGATGTGTTCTTGACAAATTTTTCTTAGTGCTGTGACAAACTATTTGACAAACATAACTTAAGGAAGAGTTTGTTTTGGAAACAGTTTGAGGCCACAGTCTACTGTGATGGGGATGTCATCACAAACAAGTAAGGGAGCTGGTTACACTGTCTCCCTCAGTCAAGAATCAGAGAGAAACGAATGCTGGTACTCAGTGCAGCTTTCCATTTCTCAACCCATGGGATGGACGATGCCACCCACATTCCGGATGGGCTTTCACATCTCAGTTTAACCTTCCTGGAAACACTCTCATAGACACAACAGAGTTGTACCTCCATGGTGATTCTAAATTCAGTTAAGCTGACAGTGAAGATTAGTCACCACAATACCTTGATCAAAATTACATGGCAAAATCGATATGAGTTTATTTATGGATCCTCTGTTCTATTTTGTTGGGCCTACATATCTGTTTTTATTTAGAATGTAATGCTATTGTTACTACACACCTCTAATATAATTTAAGATCATGTTTCTGCCTAGTGCTGCTATATCTATTTGGGATTTCAGGACTGCTTTTTCTTGCAATCTTATGAAGACTATATTGCATTTCTAGACTCTTTTGGTAGTGTGAACCTATACTTAATTTGATATTTGGTAATATTGGCATTTGTATATTAATTCTACCAATCTGTGACCTTAAGAAATCTTTTCATCTTCTAGATTCTTGTACAATTTCACTGAGAAGTCTTTCATGCCCTTGATTAGATCTTGTAATTAGTGTTGTTTGCTGTTTCTCCATATGTTCATTATCAGTATATAGAATACTGAGTTTTGTATGTTGATTTTATATTACACTGTGCTAAAAGTATTTACCAGAACTATGTGTTTTCAGGTGGAGTCTTTAGAATTGTTTAAGTATAGATTCATCACATAACCTGCAAATAATGACAATTTAATTATTTTTCTATTTGTATATTCTTTCTCATTTATTTATTTATACTTCAAAATGTGAGCACTATATTGAATAAGAATAGACAGAATGGAGAAAATGCTTTCAGGCTTCCTCCAGTTAGCATAATGTTGACTAGAGTCCTAGCATGTACAACCTTTATTATATTAAGATACATTCCTTCAGCAGATAAACCATCTAAATAGTCCCATAACCCCTCAGGAAATAGCAGCAGTCATCAAAAGCCTCCCCACTAAAAAAAGCCCAGGACCAGAT
>NW_021604684.1:8815774-8825324 GCF_004785775.1 Grammomys surdaster
CCTACCTCTACCTCCCCTTCCCCTCAAATATATGACTTACTTTTACTTCAATTGTTGATAAATGTTCACATACTTAAATATATAAATACAACCTTTTCAGACCATATAATGTTATGTATATGTATATTATTTCAGGGCTGACCACTTTGTATCAGATAGCCAACTCGGGCAAGGGGCTCTACCCTGGAGAAGACTGTATCTTCCCCTTTCAGCATACCTTACTAGCCTGTAAGCTCAGAAGCTTTCCTCCTTCCATCTTAGCATGTCTATTGGTGTTGGTCTTTTTCAGTAACCAGAATGATGAGACTGCATGGGTGTGGCTTCTCTGACTTTCTAGCAAATACAGTCTCACAACAAACTTTCTATTCCTCTCGCTTCTATTATCTTTCTGCCTTCTCGTCCTCGATGCTCCTTGGGCCTTGGGTTCTGGAGATGTGTTGTAGATGTGTCACTTGTGACTGGACACTACAATCTTATGGTTTGATTGTGATTCTTTATAGTGAACTCTGTTGAAAGAGAAGTGTCTTTGATGAGGGTGAGAAGTACACTCTTCTGGATGCATAAGGATAAGCACTTAAAATGTAGCTAGGGATTATGCTAATTTAGTAAAGTGTTACTTGCAGGTGTTCTTACAATATCCATGAATTATGTTACCAGTACATGACTTGATTACCCTCTTGTTGAACCGGGTCTTAAGTAACGAGCTATTGGTTACCACCAAGGTGTGCAGGCCATACTGCTCCCTTAGGGTTATCATGCTATGCTAGCCATTGTGATTTATCATAGTTTGGTATGTTTTACCTCCCTGTTTTTCCCCTTTTCCACTTTAATCTGTATTCTGCTACTCCCCTTTCTCCTCTCTCTTTCTCTCCCCACCATGGTTTCCTTTTAGTTTTATGGTTCTGGCAGTTATTCCAGGTTACATACTCACATCTGAACACTGGGAACTTGGAAGCATAGATGAGAGAAAACATGTGACATTTGTCACCTTAGTCAAGTTACCTCACTCGATATGATCATTTTGGGCTCTATCCATTTATCAGCAGATTTTACAATTTCATTTTTCTATCCAGCTAAATATCATTGCATAGTGTATATGAACCACGTTTTCGTTATCTATTGATCAGTTGTAGGTCATTTAGGTTGATTCCATTTCCTAGCTATTGTGAATAGAGCAGCAATGAGTAAGGCCTAGTAAGCATCTGTGGAGTAGAATGTTGAGTCCTTTGGGTACATGTGGGTCATAGGGTAGATTGATTTTTATATATATTTTTTTAGGGTTCTCCATCCTGATTTCCAGAGTGGAAGCAATAGCTTGCAATTTAAACAATGAATAAGGTTTCTATTTTCTCTGTGTCTTTTCTAACATTTGTTGTTGATGGTTTGTTTGAGCTTTGTCATTATTCTGGTTGGGATAAGATAAAATGACAAAGTTGTTTTGATATGCATTCTCCAAATTGCTAGAAAAGATAGCCTTTCTCCTTCTCTCTTTCTCTCTCTCTCTCTCTCTTTCTTTCTTTCTTTCTTTCTTCTTCCTTCTTTCCTTCTTTTACTTTCTCCTTTCTTTCTCTTGCTTGTTTGCTTTCCTTTTCTTTCTTTCTTGTTTCCTTTTTGAGCTATGTTTTAGCAATTTCTTCTTTCGGCAATTCTCTGTTTGAATCCCAAGCACACTTTTAATGTGTCTTTTGTTTTGGACGTTTTGGTTTTTGAGATATTTATACTATTCTGGATATAAATCCTCTGTCAGATGTATTTGTGGCATAGATTCTCTCAATTCTCTGGGATTTCTCTTCACTCTATTGTTGCTGTAGCTGTGCAGAATCTTTTTATTTCTGTGATACTCTCCTCATCAACTGTTGGCCTCAATTCCTGGGGGAAATGGAGTCTCTTCCCTGTAGGGCACGCCCTATGCTCTCCTCTAGCATTTTGCTCTATCACATTTAGGTCTTTGATCCATTTGGAGTTGACTTTTTTTCAAACTGATACCTACAAGTCTAATGTTTTTCTTCTACATCTGGACATTGGTTTCCCTATCACCATTTGTTGACAATGATGTCTGTCCTCCAGCATACATCTTTGGCATCTCTGACAAATGTCAGACAGCTTTAATACTGCAGTTGCATTTGCTCCTTCAACTTGGTTCCACTGATCTATATGACTACCTTTGTGCCAGTACCATGCTGCTTTTATTACAATCGATCTACAGTATAGCTTTCAGTCAGCTACAGCAACCCATCTTGTATTTGCAAAGGATTATTTGGTTATCCAGAGACTTTTGTGATTCCATATAAAATTTAGGATGTTTTTGTCCCTATTTCTGTGAAGAATGTCATGGGAATTGTTATTGGTATTGTACCAAATCTGTTTTGTTTTGTTGTTTTTTTTTGTTGGTTTGGTTTGGTTTGGTTTTTCAAGACGGGGTTTCTCTGTGTAGTCCTGGCTGTCCTGGAACTCACTCTGTAGACCAGGCTGGCCTCCAACTCAGAAATGTGCCTGCCTCTGCCTCCCAAGTGCTGGGATTAAAGGTGTGCGCCACCACCGCCCGGCCCAAATCTGTAAATTGCTTTTGGTGTGGTGATCCATTCCACAAATCTGTTAATATTAAATATATTCATGAATATGGCATATCTTTCCATTTTCTAGTGTCTGTCTCAATCTCACTGTAGAGAGATTTAAGGTTTTTATTTATAGGTCTTCCACCTACCTTGGTTGGGTTCATTCTTAGCCTTTGAGGTTGGTGTGAATTATAATGTTTTTGTGATTTCTTTCTAGGTGTGTTTCTTATTTATATGCAAAAATATTTTGTCCTGCCACTTTTCTGAAACTATTGGCCATTTCTAAAAGTTTTATGACTGCTTTTTTTGTATCTCTTATGTATACCATCACAACATCTACAAATAGGAGTAATCTGACTTCTTATTTTTTCTGTTTGTATCTCTTTGTTTTCCTTCTCTTTTTCTAACTGATTGAGCTACTGCTTTAAACACTGTGTTTAAAAGGAGTGTGAATATTGAGCACCCTTCTCTTTCCTTATTTTAATGGGATTGCTTCATCCTTGTCTCTAGCCCAAACAGGAAGCATTTTAATGTGAGGACTTGATGTAGCTTATGGAAGTTGTTGCTCTAAGAATTTTTATAATTTTTATAATTATAAATGCACTATGTGTTCACCTGGAGAGAAAGGAAATACTCCGTTACTTGTGAAACCCATCACCTCTCGAATTTTTGGCACACTCACAAGTTGTTGGTAACTCCCCCCACCTAAAACTAGAAGGTTAACACGTTGTTCTTGCCAAATGGGTCATATATTAAATCATTCATTTCTCCAGGTAGCTTGAGTGTAAGCAGAAAACAAACAAACAAACTCACTGACTCAAAAAAGGAGGTTTGGCCAAGGAATGTCAGGTTAGCCACTGGCATGTTTGTCTACTTGCTCGTTCAATCATTTCATGTCCATGGGTGCATAAACCCAACAAAGTATTTGAAAATGTAGCCTCTCAGACACTAAGAAGAGAAAACACATACAATTCTTCCCTCAGAGAACCTAGAAGCTATTGGGGGAAATAGACACAAACCAGAGACTGTGTATGTATAAGCTGACAGCTACTGTGGACAGTAAGAGAGAAGCATTGACCTTAGTGGTTCTGTGAGACATCAGAAATCATCATTGAGGTGAGATTAGAAGGAGAACAGTTACGGAAAAGCAGGCAGGAGGCAGGAACAAGGCTGCTAGTACAGCAGTAAGAGCACCGTGCCTTGGTCCAGCAGGAGAGGTGCATGGCTGGGGTGCAGAGAGTAGAGGGATGCACCATGCCCAAATGAGATCAGAATGGCAAACCTGAGAGACCTGGGAGCTGTGCTTTATCAATTGAGTGGGAAGCCACAGACTGACTTAAGAACATTGACGCTGAGGAGGGCTTGATTGTATGTCCCTGTCTTGAGTATCAGGGTAAACAACAGTGCAGTGAGTGAGTGAGTCAGTTTGTTGGATTTTGATGTCTGACCTTGGCCATGTAAAACACTTTCCTTATGTGTAAATCAATATACTCATCTAAAACATGGTTTCTAGTGGATGTAGTATAATCCTCGGGGGCTGTTAATGATGGTTAACAGAGATATTTGACCATGGTTATAGTTAGAGAACACAGTAGGTCTTTATGTGGCACCATACTACAATGTGACAAAGAACCACTCCTACAGAAAATATATCCTACATTTTCCATGAGGCTAACATGCATTCCCAGGCATTTGTGTAAATGAAATAATATAGAATTCAACTTCTTCTACATGTAAATGTAAAGAACTTTACACAGCTACTTATTTATGCTAACTAGATTGAAGGAAGGTCATGCTGTCATTCTGTCCAAGCAAGCATTTTTTATGTGTCACCTGCAGCCAGTTGCAGTATTAGAACTATTAATCCGGTACACATGCCTTAGGCTGTGGGAAGTTGTCACATCCATGGGCTCTTAATGCTCACATGCACATATTTTAGGGCTTTTTGCTGTTTCTACTTTAGACAAACCTGACCATTTACATTCCATATGTAATTATATTATAAATTACTTAACATTTTAAAATATTTAAAATATTTTAAAATATTCTCATTGAAGTTTTTATCTGTGCAAAAAAATAATTAAGCCACTTACAGACCTACTTCACTTTAATATCTTTTTTTTTGTTTTTGTTTTTTTTTTGTTTTTTGAGACAGGGTTTCTCTGTGTAGTCCTGGCTGACCTGGAACTCACTTTGTAGACCAGGCTGGCCTCGAACTCAGAAATCCGCCTTGCCTCTGCCTCCCAAGTGCTGGGATTAAAGGCATGAACCACCACCACTGCCCACCACTTACAGACCTACTTCACTTTAATATCATAAAGAGATATTTACAAAATTATCTTACAAAAGAGGAAGCTAGTGGTTGATCAGAGGTGAGAAGAAACACTGAAATAAAAAAGTGTGAATTTCAAAATCTCAGTAAGTTCTATCTCTTTAACATCCATTGTATTGTTTTACAGCCTTGGCTGTTTGTTGCAAATGAAGCCTAGTGAATGTGAAGTGTTGGAAAGACTGAAGCAGAGGAAAAGACTGTTTTACTACCAACAAAATTAGAATGATCTGTTCTAGCTTCAAGATTCCCTCACAATCTTTAAGAATTTTGACAGCTGTGAAAAACATCTTCCATAAAAGGCTGTTTTTCATTATCACATGAATATCTAATTTGCCAAATAGCTATTTGCAAACTGATTTGTGGAATCCTCAATCGTTTGCATGTGTTATTGTTGTCTTTCCCAGAATAACTTATGGGGCAGAAACACTTCCATGTACAAGATATTGCTAAGATGGGAATCTTGTGTGATGGTTTGACAACAAATGCCAAGCTGCAGTGTACACTGTTCCATAATTTAGTCAGAGCATCCCACTGGGATCCAGTGGGTTCTTCTTAATCCCCTAGGCTTGATTATGATAATGACAAAATAAGGAAGAGTAATTCTCTTCTGAATGCTACTATGAGTCATGAAGAGTGCTATTAGTACATTCACTATTTTTATTGCCACAGCAAGCCTATAGAGACGGGCACTGTTGCTATATCTGATTTACAGTAGAAGCAGCAACATGCCACAGAATGGAAAAGGGAAATTCAGGAAATGAATACTGGTTCTCCTAACTCAAGAGCCTGAGCTCTTCATTTCTATGATGTCCTAACATAATATTCACTATTAGTTTTATTATTTGTGAAGATAAAATAAAAAGGAAATGTAAACGAATGTAAAGGCTTTGGGTTTTTGTTTGTTTGTTTTGTTGTTGTTTTGTTTTGTTTCTGAGAACTTCTTTGTGAGCCATGAGTTTCTAGACATACATCCCCATAAGAAACTTGTCCTGCATACTTGTCCTGCATACTTGCTAAGATGCTTCCCTCCAGTGTTCACACCTGAAATGTTATTACCACTGGTCACAGTCTCCACCATTTTAATCTGAAACGTTCTACCCTCTGAGTCTCATTTTCCATCTCCAGAATACCCTCACTGCACTGTGACCCCTGTGTCTCTTTCTCTTCTGATGATGGTCCATGCCTTGACCCTCATCCTCCTCACCTTAGAACATGGCAACCCTTCAGTGAGCAATGGTATTTAAAGATAATATGAAACTTAAAGTTCTAGAGGCCAATGGATATGCTGAGAGTTATCCTGGAGGAGAATTATCTTCAACAACCTGAGAACCATTAAGGGTTATATTGGACAGGATGACCTTTAGAATTATTTTATGCAATGCAAATGACAGAGCCAAGGAAACAGGAACTTCATCCATGATACCAAAGACTCAGAACTCATCATCACTGAGCCCTAAAGAGTGTGAATGAGTCTGGCCATGGAATATAAGGGAAGGTAAAATTCGGCTCAAACTAAGAAACAATAACAATGTTCTTCTCATATTACAGCATTGACCCCAGGAATAGCAGTTGGAATGTGATATGGAAAAGATTTCTGGGGACAAGTTCTCCATTATCATGGGGGTCATGAGATGTCATTCATAATACACAACACCAATTTTCAGTAACCCGAGACAAGCAGAAAGAGAGCAAGTGTCTTCCACTGGAAAACTGTCCTATAGAAAACTCTCTGCTGCTAAACACTCTTTCAGAAACCCAGGACCTATCAGCCTCCCAATTCAGCTACAGACATCACAGTAACTCCCCACCCCATACAAATATGGCAGACTCAGAAAATTACAGTGTTATTCAACCATGGCCATGAGCAGCCAGAGGGTAAGGCATTCTGAAGACACCTGACAAAGGCCCTGCATGGCATGAGGGCTGAGAGCAAGTAACTGAGTAAGAGAGAAACAGAGACAGAAAGTATGGGTTTTGAAAATTAACATCTAGATTCAGCTTTCAATTAGCGGAAGCTTTTTTGAGCACTTCCACTTATACCACCTGAGTTAGAGGCTGGTATTTTTGTAGGTGATGTTTTCAGATAAACTCAGGCTCCTTAAGGTTCATTTCATTTACTTCTTCTCTAAATGAGTCTGTGTTACTGTAACACAGAAGTCACTGTGAGTGAGTGTGTTCTGAAAGTATTTTCTTGTTCCTTCATATTTGAATTTATCACAATACCACTTTCCCGGCCAGGACTAGTAATAGGATGCTGGTTTTGAAGGGTCATGATTCCTGTAATATCTGGTAGTTCTTTTCCCATTGCATGAATTCCATATTACATCAAAGTCCAATCCCTCACCAAATTAATTTTATTTATTTTTTGCTATTGTCATGGGCCATAAAGTAAAATTTCTGGTTTCGATTACTGAAATGTCATTATAGAAGGGTTGATAGAAACATCAAAGAAAAAACTTATAAAAACTAATAAATGTAAATAACAAGGGCAAACCTTCAAGCCTTCTACAAAACGTCCTGGCTTACCTGTAAGTTAATGGCCAAGTGATCACACTGGTCCTTTTGAGAATAGTTTTTAGGCAGACTCCATCAGTGCCTCCTGTCTGTCTCCTCCTCTATCTCAGAGCCACTAAAGACCCCTTAGCTCTAATTCTCATACTGGTTTGTGAGCTCTCTCACTAGGGGACTAGGGAGGTGAGCAATCTTTGGATGACTGACAAAGCTCCCCTTACCTAGATCCCGTTCTTCTCCTATGTTGAATTTCTTTCTCTTTTCTTCCTCTCTCTTCTCTCTTGTCTTCATTCCCCATTTCTTTCTTTTTAAGTGTCCGGGTAAAACATGAACACATTCTTCTTTTTTGTTTTTTGTTTTTTCGAGACAGGGTTTCTCTGTGTAGCTCTGGCTGTCCTGGAACTCACTCTGTAGACCAGGCTGGCCTCGAACTCAGAAATCCGCCTGCCTCTGCCTCCCAAGTGCTGGAATTAAAGGTGTGCACCACCACCGCCTGGCGAACACATTCTTCTTGTTAATTAAATCAGACTGGCAATAATCTGGCATGACTGTGCATTTATTGGAAGACCAGAAAACCTAAAAGAACTGAGACAATTGAACTTCCGCAAACAGCTAGAAAGTGCAGCATGACATTGGAGAAAATTTTGTCACCACTTAATAATGTAAAGAATAAACACAGCCAACACCTAGTGCTGGACATAGAAACACAAGGAAATTCACACATGAATCTAATGTGATCTGATCATGGAAATGTTTCTGTGGTTGAAAAACACTGTAAATATCCACATATTCGTTAGTAGGAGAATAAAAAATCACTATCATAGAGTAAATCCTCACAAATAAGTGATGAAAATATCAATATTGGGATATTATACACATATATTTTCAATTTAAAATAGAACATATTTTGAATACTGTTTCAGAACAATATGTAGCATTTTGCTTAGTCAAAACTTAAAAACATTAAAAATACTGAATATTATTCTAAAGTGCATGCTTAATGTGCTCAAAATAATTAAAAACACACGAGAATAAAATAGATTCTATGTGCAGTTACCTCTGCTGGGAGAGTGGGAGGGTATAAATAGAAAGGAGAAAACTTATTTTCCAAACTGGATGCTGTGACCTATTTTATGTACAACTACAAATAATCTATGAATATAATTATTAATATAACCACTTAGGATAATGTAAGCATTTCAAAAAACCTAAACGTCACCTTGCTCACCATCCAACATTTGACTCTAAGCTTCTGCATAGGTGTCTATTGTTATTGGTGATTAGGTATTACAGACAGAGATGGGGGAGGGAGACAGAGAGGGTCAAAGAGATGTGTTCAAGCATGTGTCTTACATTATGTGGTAATATACATACTTTCACTTGATAAGATGGAATTTTGTGTATATAAATCTCTCCCTTTAAGAATAATGTATTTTCTTCCCATGAAGAGGGTATCGAGTGACCAGAGCACAGCCTTTGGTGACGAACTACCCCGAGTTCAATGCTTAGTGTTTCTCTGAAGCAAGTTATTGAAGCTTTCTGGATTTGGGGCTTCTCTTGATAGAACAGACACCACAGTGTCTGCTTCTTGGGACTATCTGATTATTATATGAGGAAGATCATGTAAAGCATGCACAGTGGTGAATACTTAGCTCTCCAAAACTGCTCTTACAATTTGAAGCTGCAGTCTACGCTTCAGAAGGAAGGGCCGTTATAGTGGAATTCCCACATAAAGTCCAAAGCATAGCCATTTTGCTGAAGAATCTTGATACCCCTTTCTCACCTCAGCTAATTGTCCTAGGCTATAGAAATCAGGTGTCCTTCAAAATCATGTAGAATTTATAGTGGTGTCCTGTTCTCCAATTTCTGTACTTCAAAGTTCTATTTGTTCAAATTCCAGGTACTCTTTACACAGAGAGACACATGTAACTTCCTAGAATATCCCTATCACTTGCCTCTCCTTTTAAACTTTGCTCATGTATCCCTCAATCCTTCTCAAAGTCATTGCTTCTTTACTATTATTATTATTCATAATAATTTGTATGCATACATAAAAATTGTTAACAAAACCTGCTGAATCCACTTAGTGTTGTCTATTTCTCTCGATAGATAGATAGATAGATAGATAGATAGATAGATAGATAGATAGATA
>NW_021604684.1:8825334-8826270 GCF_004785775.1 Grammomys surdaster
ATAGATAGATAGATAGATAGATAGATAGATAGATAGATAGATAGATAAACAGATAGATAAAGAGGTGTGTGTGTGTGTGTGTGTGTGTGTGTGTGTGTGTATTTAGCATTGACCACTTGGGCTTGGATGACCTGTGAAAGAGCTCATCCATGGAGACTAATTATCTTTTTCTCAACAGTCATTAATTATCTATAACTCTTCACTTAGGGGTGGAGCATTGTGAGACTTCCCCAGCCACACTGATGTGTCAACTGGCAGTGTCATATTTCAGGTCTTGTTTATAAACGGTGATCATGTTGTTACAAGTTCATGGGTGCAGTTTTCTATATGTAGAAGACATGGTGTCACAGGAGATGGTATGGTGCTTTGGTTATATCAATCTTTCTCCCTCTTTTTTCACAATGTTCCTTTATCCTTAGGTGTAGACATTGTGTTGTAGCTCTATCAACTTGGGATGGGTAGGTACCCTGTGGTCAGTTTTTCTGCACATAGATACCCGTTGTGGGTTTCTATAATGATCTCTTTCTGCTGAAAACAAAGAGGAGTGGAGATAAGGGCTATACTTATCTGTGGATATAAGAATGAGAATTTAGAATGTAGCTGAGAATTACACTGGCTTAGGAAAGTGATAGAGGTATGTCGAAACATGGTCCAAGAATGGAGTCATGTGAGGGGATTTTTGAGTGCTTGTGAGAGAGCCCCCCAAAAAACATGACATTAATAGTCTGTGATCTCAGTTTCTTCAAAAACATTGGAATTGTTCTTAGATTGTTATGGTTTTGTATTCCTCCCAGGTGTAGACGGTAAGAGTGAATTTACTACAGATTATTCATTGCTACTGGCTGTTGTTACTTTTTTATATGCTGCTCTGGAAGAAAAATATTTTTGCCATGTGTGACTGGTCCACCACATGTAGCTTGTCTGTCATGTGTGACT
>NW_021604684.1:8826280-8851277 GCF_004785775.1 Grammomys surdaster
CATGTGTGACTGGTCCACCACATGTAGCTTGTCTGTCATGTGTGACTGGTCCACCACATGTAGCTTGTCTGTCATGTGTGACTGGTCCACCACATGTAGCTTGTCTGTCATGTGGCTCAGCCTTCTGACTGGGCACTTTTCTCGTGTGATTCTTCCTAACTCTCAGAATATCAATTGCCTCCTGTTCTTATTAAAGTTGGCTATTTCCTGAGAGTTTGGTCTGCCTCACTTCTCAGCTCCATTCTCCCAGGTCCCACTGCCTTTAGAGTAGTAAACAGTAGTAGATTCTCCTCTAGCATCTTTGGCTTCACCAGCCACAAATTACTAGAAGATGGGAAACTTTCCTATGTTCACCAATTGATAGAATTAATATTGTGAAAATGACTATTCTATCTAAGCTAATTTATAGATTCAATGTAACCTCAATCAAAATACTCATGAAATTTTTCACAGAAATAGGGAAAGAAAATTGTACATTTCATATGGACCCACAAAAGCCTCTAGATATCCAAAGCAATCCTGAGCAAAAAGCATATTTCTGGACAGATTTCAAACTACATTACAAAACCACCATAATAAAAATAGGTAAGTACTACATAAACATATAGTCATGTGAGTCAATGGGTCAGTGGGTCAGTGGGAGAAAACCGAAGACCCAAACACAAATTCATGTAACCACAGTCATCTCATATTTGACAATGATGCTAAGTAGGCAACATCTTTAACAAATAGTTTTTGCAAAATTGGATTTCCACACGAGGTAATAACATTAGACATATATCTATCACCCTGTACAAAAAACTCAACTCTAAATGGACCAAAGATCTCAATGAGAAACCTGAAACTGACAGAAGAGAAAATACACAGTACTGTACAAGACAGAGGCTTAGGAAGGACGAGGATTTTATTTGCCCAGGAATCGCGGCCAACAGTGACATGTGGGACCTCACAAATTGAAGAAGAAGCCCACATAGTGCAAGAAAACTTTGTCTGATATGCATCTGATAGAGGGTTAACATCAATATATTGTAATATAAAAAGAACATATCAAATATACTGAGTATAAAACGAACTCAAAATACAAAGAGTCAAGAAAAAGTGATTCATATTTTTTTCCTAAAAAAAAGGCTATGGATCTGAAAAGAATGTTCTCCAAAAGAATTAAAATGGACAAGAAATTGCTCAAAGAATGTTTAAAATAAAGCCATTAGCAGTTGAGGAAATGCAAATCAAAACCACTTTGAGATTTCACCTTTACCTCACTCAGAATGGCTAAGAACATGCACTGTTGGTGGGATTGTAGACTTATGCACCCACTCTGGAGATCACTATTGATAGAAAATCCTCAAAAACCTAAACAAACCTAAAATTGACTCTATGGCCCAGCTATACCACTCCTGGGCATATGCTCAAAGGATTCAACATTCTACTCCACAGATGCTTGCTGAGCGGATTCACTATTGCTCCATTCACAACAGCTAGGGGACGGATACAGCCTAACGATCATTCCACTGACAAAGAGATGGTAAAAATGCAGTACATATACACTGAGACTACTATTCAGCTGTAAAGAAAAATGAAATTTGCAACTAATGGATGGGACTAGAACTATTAGACTTCAGGATGTGACCCAGATCCAGAAGACAATTCATCTCTTCTCTTAGGAGTGGATCTAGTTTGGACCTTTTAGCTATGAGTGTGTAGCCTAGATTTTAGGAAAGTAAAAAGGGACTATGGTGGGGACAGGAATGCTCTAGAGAGGGTGATAGTAGAACACTGCTGATATAAATGAGGAACTGGGAAAGACAGGATGGGAGAGAGTGACTTATCTTGGGTACTTTGGGAGGGAGAGCAACACAGAGCAAGTGAAGATGTATAAATTACCCAAAAGTGTTTTAAACGGTCATGGGAGATCACGTTATTTTCTGTTTACTTACCATTGTGTTTATGTGTTAATATATAAACAGGTGTCAATCATGACAAGTTACTAGTCAGGTGAGTGCAAGAAACCTACCCCCAATATGTTAGGCTGTTGAGATGGCCCTTGGTTGCCTACCAGAAATTAAAGATAAAATCCTATTGCTAAAGAGTGTACAATTTTTGAGCAGAGTACTAGGATAAGTAGAACAGGAACCAATCTGGAAGACTTCTCCCTGAGTACTATAGCTCACAGTACCAGAAGGAGCTATGAAAACTGCCAAGAAAGGAAATTAATTAATTGATAACCTTGTCCAGTATATATCATAGAAACCACGATAACAAGAATGGAAATTTATTTTGAAAGGTGCAATAGTGGCAGTTACAGTCTGAGAGTAACTGATGGGTGTCTAATTAGACTAAAGCCTGTCCAGTAGGAGGGAATTTTTGCCTAATGTGGTAAATTAAAATAAATTACATTACTATATTATTTCCCCTTCCCTTTCCTCTTTTTCTAAATTCTACTATATACTCTTCCTTCTTTTTTTTTTGTTCATGGCTTTCTTTTTATTAATTGCTCTTAATAAAACACACACATATGTAAATACATATATATATTGCATACATATATACATACATACATACGTACGTACATACATACATGGTTTTGTATATACATATTTGTTCCTAAATATGACTTGCTCAGTCTGTATAATGTCACCTGTGCATATGTTCTCAGGGCTGACCATTTGGTGTCAGCCAACTGATGTCCTCTTCCCTGCCTACAGAGGGTTTCCTTATCACCCAGAATGATCAGTTACTGCCAAGTTAATCTGACAACTAGAGGAGTACATTAAATATTCATACATGCTCATTCTTTCTTTAAATTACACCCAGTGGGCATGGCTAACCTTCTTTCCTTCCAGCTCTCCACCTCATTCTAATATTTTTGCTGGATTTTACACAGAGCATATAACCTGCAGAAAATTTCTTTTCCTTAGACTTTTCCAGGTTAACTCTAAATTTGTGTCTGTGGTGACCTTATTTTACTTGAACCTAGAAACTTAAAATATCTGTCTGTCTGTCCGTCTGTCTGTCTGTCTGTCTGTCTGTCTGTCTATTATCTAATGTACTGAAGACTTGAAAACAGAAGGACTATTATATTATTTGGAAGGAGGAAGGGATCAAGCCTACTGAGGGATGTTTTTGTGTATTGTGCATTCGAAAGCTGATTTCTGTACCCAGAAATATGGCTGCAACCTGGGTTCTGGTATTGTCATTATAATGAAACATTTCCCTGACTCAGTATTTTGTAAAACATTGTTCTCCGTCATCTTTTGATTGGTCTATAAATTCTTGATCAGCCTATAGATGAGCAGGACAGGATAAGGAGGGACTTTTGTGCCTTAAAAAGGGAGGGTCTCAGGTGGCCACAGGACATTTACCATGAGTATACAAATGAAATAGGCCAGAGCAAAACCAAGATGTCAGGTAAAGTGCCACATGGATGGAAAGTAGGGCAGGCCAGCATAGTCAGTTAGAATAGCTCAGAATCTGCCCAGTTTAGTGCTAGACTTATTGAAAAATATATAAAGGTCTCTGTGTCATTATAAAGAAAAAAGGAGAGCGTAGAAGAGGCCATACTTTTACAGGAGTAGGACTGGAAATGAGAGGAATAGGGGATAAGAGTAAGAATAAAGAATAGTGATAAATATGTGTAAATGTCATCATGGTACTCACTATTGTGTATGCTTAAAATTAATTTTAAAATTTATTTTATTAAATTATTTTTATTTATTTACATTCCAAATGTTGCCCCCCTATCCAGTGCCCCATCCCAGAGCTCACCTCATCCTCTTCCCCTTTGCCTGTGAGAGAGTACTCCCCCCTCACCTGCCTACTCTACCCCATCTCACCCCTCGGTATCTCCCTTCCCTGAGGCATCAAGTCTCTACAGGATTAGGCACATCCTCTCCCACTGAGGCCAGACAAAGCAGTCCTTTGCTATATATGTGTCAGACAGCATGGACCAGCCCATGTATGCTCTTTGGTTCTTAGTCTTTGGAAGCTCTGATGGGTCCAGGTTAGTGAATGTTGTTCTTCCTATGGGGCCGTTATTCCCTTCAGCTCCTTGATTCCTTCCTCTAACTCTTCCATAGGAGTCCCCAACCTCAATCCAATGATTGACTGTAAGTATCTGCATCTGTCTCAATCAGCTGCTGGTAGAGCCTCTCAGCAGTCAGCCATACTAGGTTCCTGTCTGCAAGTACAATATGGCATCAGTAATAGTGTCTGGATGTGGTATGCATGGATTGGATAGATCCTAAGTTGAGCCGGTCACTGGACGGCCTTTCCTCCAGTCTCTGCTCAATTTTTGTCCCTCCATTTCCTTTAACAGGAACAATTCTGTATCAAAACTTTTTTTAAGATAGGTGGGTGGCTCCATCCCTCCACTGGGGGCTCTATCTACTGGAGGTGGTCTCTTCAGGTTCCATCACCCCACTGTTGGGCATTTTGGCTAAGGTCATCCCCACTGGGTCCTGGGAGCCTCTCACATCCGGTGGGTTTGGAGACATGCTTATATTCATATTACCATACCAAAGTGCTGATAATAAATTCATCATCTCCAAAAACCACCATTTTCTCTTCTAGCAAGATCTATCTCATTAACAAGTTCAACACTGGACTTTATTGCTAACTGGTGAAAGTTACCATTTTTTTCAGCGGATACATAAAAATCAGTTGTCTTGAGTATTCACTCATACTCACAGGACAACTCCACCTAACAGTTCTGTGTCTACTTCTGTACCGTTGACCACTTTAGATGTCACGTATAAAGGAATCACATGTAGGACTTATCCAGTGACAGACTTAGTTCATCCAGCATAATTCTTTAGGATTATCTACATTATTGAGCAATGGCAGAACATATTTCTTTTTAAAAAAATAATTAAATAATATCCTGTTGTATATATATACCACCTCCCCCAATTCCTCTTGGCTTGGTTCCAAATTTCCAAATGAGGACAGCTCCTCACAGTTCCTGATTTCAATTTTGTTTGTGTTGTTGTTGTTGTTGTTGTTGTTGTTTTGGCAGGTAGTGAGGTTTTTCTATGTAGCCCTGGCTGTCCTGAAACTCACTTTGTAGACCAGATTGACCTCAAATTCAGAAATCCACCTGCCTCTGCTTCCTGAGTGCTGGGATTAAAGACATGTGCTACTACGACCCATGACTTCAACTCTTTGAGATGTCCACCCAGAAGCAAGATGATTGAACTCTACAAAAACCCTACTTTAACATTAGAAATGTCCATACTCTTCATCACAGCTGCTATGCCATTCAATGGTAGAGCACACATGCTCTGGTTTCTCTATAACCTTGCCAGTGCTTTCTATTTTAAAAATCAGACCAGCCTTCTAACGGTGGTTTTGGTTTTATTTCCTTTTTAATAAAGATGTTGAGCATATTTTATTATGCCCATTGGCAATTTATACGTCTTTTTTTAATTTTTGGAGAAATGTTTACTCTAGTCCTTTAGGCGAATGTTTTCATTCATTTGTATATTCATTTGCTCATTCATTTTTCTTTTTAAATTCATTTTCCTCTTGAGATTATAATATAGTTACATTTCTCCCTTTGCTTTCTTCCCTCCAAACCTTCTCATATACCCATCCCCACAGTCCTTCAAATCTCAGTCTAGTTTTTCACTAATTGTTATTCCATGCATATATGTATATTTATATATGTACATGTTTCTGAATATAACCTGTTCAGTCAGTATAATGTTACACATACACATGTTTTCAGGGCTGAGAGCTTCAACTTTCAGACAATGTATTTTGATTATATTCATCCTCCAACTCTGGCCAGATCTACCTCACCAGGTCACCCCTCTTCCTTATCTACCCAACTTTACATCATTTAAAAACTAAAACAAAACAAAAACAAGAAGCAAAAACACCTTCCAGGGCAGTTGTGCTGCCTGAAGTAGTCTTGGGCTACACTCTTAAAGAAAACTAACCCCTTCTTTCCCAGAATCTAGCAATTGCATTTCTCATCATGCCTAAGGCTAAGAGTATGTGTTGCCCTCCAAGTTCTTCCCCCTGTTCACTTCATTTCCGATATCCAGTGTCACCCAGCTATTGACCTCCATGTACGACCTTGATTTTATTTCCTTGGGCTGGGCAATCCTGTTCCTGGCTACAGAGTTTTGCACTCGACAGTCACGATTTCTCTTCATCTTTATTTTTCTGCTGCCTCCTCTTCCTTTGTATTTCATACAAGCCACTAGATTATATTTTATAGCCTTGCATAATTGTTGCTGCTTTCCAGGAGTACAGAAGACCTTCCTGCTTTGTTCCTTACTGTAATCCACAGGCCACAGCAATTCTCGGAGCCAGAGTTGGCACCTGATATTTGTCAACTGAATCTTGTGTGATCCTATTAGCTAAATGTCTAGGCTCCCGAGACAATATTTGATGAATATCTGTGAGCTATGCTTGGCAGGCTTTATTTTATTATTTTATTTTTTGAGACTAAATGGATGAAATGAATAAATCCCGAAACCACTTTATCTTTAATTTCACAGAATACAAAATGTAGAAGGTATGCCAGCACCAAGCTACCAAAGTGTATTCAGAAGGATCAGAAGGAAAGTGGTGATCCAGACTTGCCTCGGGAGACACATAACTGAATTCCACCAATATGTTTGGAGATGGGGATTGTAGTGAGATCCATCACTGTTTGAATCTCTACAAAGCCAGGTGCGGGTGGTGGAGATAACAGTGAGCTCCGGGATGTCCCTGCCTTTCTCACCCCACATTCCCTGCTATTCCTCATCTTCCTAAAGCTAATGCTGATGGCTGCAGAATCTCATGAGACATTTTCATTGCTTATGTAAAGTGTTCACTGGTAGTCCAGTATTGCTGAGAAGTTTTTAATGCCTATCTTTCTGGAGGATTTATGCACTGTGTAACTCTTCTGTGCCCTCTCCACCACAATATTCCTGGCTACTGTATCACACCTGACTGCTACAAGAACTTATGTCACTGCCTTGGTCCTTAGAAGCTACCTTTGTATTAGAGTTAAGAGTAGGAGGGCTTGACATACTACCAATACTGGTAAATTATTATATAACTAACAATGAGCAAATAAACAAAAGCTATTATTCTGTAGCATTGAATAAGGGCCTTGAAGATATTTAAGTGCAAAAGTACATCACAGCAATTTGAAATAGTTTGTGGCCATTACCTTTACTTGAGGTCAGAAAACTTAGAGGGGCGGTATTTAAAGTCACAGAATAAGTTAGTAGTGCATCTAGGATTGGACTATATATATACGTGGGCATACCAGAGTGAATTGGTACAAGCCAAGGATTCTTTGAAATCCTGGGGTTTGAAGGAAACCAGGGTGATAGGTTCTGCCTGAGCTGAACCCATCTTCCTCAGACATTTCCTTCCATCAGAAACCCGAGAGGTAGGAGGCCTGCTCCTCCCACATAATGACAGATCTGCATCTTAGTTCCCCTTCACTAATTTGTACCTGTATCTTTCCTGTCACTTTATATAACTAACCACTGTTTATTCTTTCCAGGTAGGCTTAGTTGGGATCCAAGCTACTCCCTTAAAGAACAATGACAATGTAGAGCTAAGGACAATTCAGGATACCTCACTTCTTTAATTGCTGCTCTTGGGCCCTGTGTTTTCACCTGAAATCCTGGGGAAGTCTAGTCTAGAAGTAACAATCAGTGACCCAGACTCAACTTCCCAGCCCGGATCAAGGCTGCATTCTGAACGTTCCCAGCTCTTTGTTTCCAGACAGTTCCTTCAATCCCATGTTTCCTCTCTAGTCTTGCTGGCCTCAGCAAGGGGATGGCCATCTTCAGTATTTCTTCCCTTAACTTTTCTGAAGAGATTTTGGGAACTTTAATGTAATGTCCAAAAAAGGGTTGAAGAGGAACTGTATGTAGGAAAGTAATAAGGAAAGCATAAAGAAAGGAAACCACCAAGACCAGAAGATTCAGATATAGTCCTGACTCTGCCAGCAAGTATCTCAGAGTCTCCCGGCCAAAGCCTCCATCAATCTGCCGTTACATAACGAACATGTTTTTTTTTTTTTTTCTTTTCACTATCAGCATGAGGAATCACTGGTGAAATGCTTCAGTAAAATCTTTTGCAATAATTTCTAATAAGAAAACATTTCAGACATCCCAAAAAGTACAGCTAGGCCTAAGAAATGTAAACTGAGGACAAACTTCGAAGTTCTTAGACTCTGAGGGTTGGGGAAGAACTGTATGTGGCTGAGAGTCTTCCATCCCTCACCTTCCAGTACACTCAAGTCAGTTACGTGTAGGTTCTTTTATTACACATACACATAAGAACAAGACATGTTGGGTCGTCTTTTACAAATACTGGCACCACACTGATAGCATCCTCGGCAGTTTTTACTCCACTCACGGGAGATATCTGTAATATGCAAATAGAACTGAGTTGGTTAATATTGAGTTTTACAGGACTAAACTACAGTCTACTAATCCATTTTCTTGTTAGGGACACATAACTCATTTCTACTGTTTAGCTATCATAACAAGTTACAATGACAATCTTATACAAAAGTTCAAGAGATTATATTGGTGTAAAAAAATCCAGAGGGAGAACTGTTGACTTATTGGGTATGTACTTATTGGCATAGAGTACTTCATCTTTTCTAGTGCTAACACTGTTTCTCTTCACATTTAACAGAACAAGTGCACCAGATGCACAATACTCTACTTTTGACTGTTCTTCAAAACAGACATCAAATCTTTGCAAAGTACTTAGCGAAAAGTTCGCCAAAGTCCTCTTCAAAATAATCAGACCGTTTAACTCCCTCCTGAGTAAGTGCCTTTTCCCTCACATTCTGTCAACACTTGGTGGCTTTGGCTTATCTATTTTTGATGGTATAGTGGGTGTGAGATTGTACCTCATTATGTAAGGGTTGGCATTTCTGCATGTTCCTTGAGAGTCGGGCCTTTAAATTTTACCTATTGGTCATTCCATTTCCTTCCTTTAAGGATTTCTGATTGGATTGCTTTAAGTTTTAAATGATCTTAAGGGTTTATATGGACTCTTATACACCCATGGTACTAATTCTTTGGTGGCTATAGGTTTACAAACAACTTTTCCATCTGGCCAGCAATTTGTGCCTTCCTTTGTCATATTTTGTCATGTTAAAGCTTTAGTTTTCCCTTCTTGAGGTTATAATGCAAATAAGTGATGTATATTTGTGGAAATTAACATGATGTCTTGGCATAGGTACTAGGAAATGATAAAGTCTAACTAATTAGCATATTTACTACACTCATAGTGTGTGTGATGAGTCCCAAGGATACATAATTTCTTGCTAAGTACAGTCACTATGCTGCCCGCCAGACCTCCAGTTATAACTTACTTCTGCTCTAATTGAAACTTTGCTCTGTGTAGCCAGCATCTTCTTATTCCACACCACTCCTCAGGTCCTGGAAACTACCTCATTTTCTGACTCTATATGCTTGACTTTCTGAACTTTCACATGAATGTAGTATTTGAGTCCTGGGTTATGAATTTTATGCCTTGCTGAAGATATTTTTAAAAAAGAGTTCATATTTGTGAAAATATTAGGCTCAGCAAGTGTCCCTTTGGATGTGTCTTAAAATTTTCTTTAAGCAGGACATGTGCTGCATGCAATATCACAATATTCTGTTGTGTTCTAAGCTTCCAGAATATGAGAATAATATACATTTGAACTTCAAATATATATTACAAAATAGGAATCTTTGCTATTCCTGTATCACCCAGCTTCCTGATTTGGGTCCAGTCTGCTGATACAAATTGCAGCATCACTTGGGTACCTCATGCTATCTTTACTGTTTCCAAAGTCTGAAGGCTACCATTGCTCATCCCTCGACCTCTTTTTCCTCATTCTGTCTTCTTCCCCCACCTTACATGCGTCCATTTTAATTTTTAAATTTCATTCTTGAAATAAGCTATCTAGTTCTTGCCTCTGCTAAAATCTTGCCACCCTGTAAATCATTATCTAGATTGTAGCCAAGTGTTTCTAAAATTCTAATGAAATCAGTCATACCATTCAGCTGCTTAAAATTCTATTCTGAACCCTCATGGGCTTCCAAGGAAAGCCCCAAACTCAAAACTAAAATGTACAGTCACTGGTAATCTGATATGGCTTTGGTTTTTTATCTCTTTCTAATCCACTCCCACAATACTGCCAGATAAACAATCTCTCAAATACTCTAATTTTTTAAATCTATTCTAGTCACTCAGATATTTTATATGTCATAAAAAATCAATAATCTGACTTTAAAATCTAGTGCAAATCTCTTAGCATAGAAGAGCACCCCATCTTTTCTGGTGTTAACATTGTTTCTCTTCACATTTAACAGAACAAATATACTAGTTCCAGTGGGCACAATACTCTACTTTTAAATGGTTTGGGAACTACCTTCATTTGAAACATTTCACCTAACAGTATGATAGGGCTGGAGGATGGATCAGGAGGTAAAAGTGTTCACTGTGCAAGCAACAGGGTCAGAGTTCAAATCCCAGCACCTACATAAAACACCAGGCATGGCAGGATGTACCAGTAACCTGTGTACAATGTTGGGATGAATTGCTGGGGCTGGCAGACTACCAGCCAAGCTCCAGGTTTAAGGAAAGGTACTATATGAAGGGAGTAAGGTAGAGAGTAAACTGAACAGGGCATCTAGAATCCTCCTCTGGCCTTAGTGTGCATGTGAGTGCACACACAATAAATTAATTAATAAAATATGCAATATATATATTCCTAACTTGCTTTTGGTCATTTGGTTTCAATGCAGCAATAGTAACCCTAAGTAAAACACACAGTCATGGACAAAGCTGGACCAAATCCTGATCTTGACAGTTTCCATAAAGCTATGATAATGCCCCTTTACAACAATCTCCATTCAATTCCAAAAATCCTATATGAGCTTTCATTGTCCATGTTTCATACATGGATTAATGTTATAAGAGAACAAACTTCCCCATACATTTATTCCATATCTGTTCATAAAAAAGATTGCTTATGATAGAAAAAATTGAAAGCAAATACATAAAAGATAGAGTTCTTTAAGAAAGCCCACCTGGCATAATAGAAAAATGTTTGTTCTTTTTCACATGAATAATTTAAAATATAAGAAAACAGATATGGCCACATAGGGAGAATCAGCTAGCATTTGTAACTTCTGTTCACAATACCAAAATGTATTTTTGAGCTACCTTGAAAAAGAATATTCACTGCAGGAAATTAATCAGTTCTGGACTCTTTAGGGATGGTTGGAGAGCCACGGGTACTAGGCACCTAACTACAAAACACTGGAACAGCACTGTGCACCAACTCATCGGAAATTCCAGCCCCATAGACAACATAGGCACACATACCAGAGCTCATACGGCAGTGTCTGGGGAAGGCACTAGAGATAGCATTCACCTTTATCTCTTCAAAACTCAGACAAGCTACTATCTATTCAGCTAGGAAACAGACCACAGGTGTCAATCCAGACAACTATTCACAACAAACTATCAGTCAAAATCAAAGGAGAAAGAAAAAAATTCACATAAAAGCAGATTTAAGGAATTTATGTCTACAAAATCAGATCTACAAAGGAAAGTATATTTTGATCTAAAGAGAAAATTAAATATACCCAAGAGGTCAAAGGGAATAATTATATAGTCCCAGAATTGTTAACATAAAGAGGTCTAAGAAAAGAATGCAATCATGACAAAATACCAGGAATTAAGAAACATTCAGTAAGAACTCTCAATATTAATAGTCTCAATTTCCACAACAAAAAGATGGCTAATAAAGTGGATTAGTATCCATATTTTTTTGTTGCCTATCCACCCAAAACACATTTTACCAATAATGGTAGATACCACCTTAGTGTAGAAAGATGGAAAATGGTCCACCAAGCAAATGGAACAAAGAAGAGGGCATAGGTGTCTGATATCCTTCAAAATGGATTTCAAAGCAAAATTAATCAGAAGAGGTAGGGAAGAAGATTTCATATTTACTGAAGAAAAATTCACTGAAAGGATGTTATAATTCTGAACATTTATGCACCAAATGCAAGGCATTGAGTTTCATAAAACAAATATTATATATAAAATCACAAAATGACCCTACAGAGCAACAGTGGATGACTTCAAAACCCCAGTCTTGTCAACAGACAGCTCATGCAGACAAAAACCAAACACAGAACTCCTGTGCTAAATGATATCATAACATCATTTTAAAAATTGGGCCTAACAGACAACTACAGAATATTCCACTTGTCTCAGTTAGGGTTTTACTGTCATGAGCAGACACCATGACAAAGGCAAGTCTTACAAAGGACAAAATTGGGGTTGGCTTACAGGCTTAGAGGTTCAATCCATTATCATCAAGGTGAGAGCATGGCAGCATCCAGGCAGGCATGGTGCAAGCAGAGCTGAGAGTTTTACGTCTTCATCTGAAGGCTGACTTCCAGGAAGCTAGGATAAGGGTCTTAAGCCCATGCCCACAGTGACACACCTACTCCAAAAAGACCACACCTCCCTGGGCCAAACACAAACACTCAAACGTTAAAGAATATACTTTCTTCTCATCAACCCACAGAATTTTTTCCAAAGCTAAGCACATGTTAGGATACAAAGCAAGTCTCATCAACTTTAGGAACACTGAAATATTATCTTGTGTATTATCTCACCACAGAAGAATCAATCTGGATGCCAACAACAATGCAAATAACAGGAAGTACACAAACTCAAGGAAGAAATGCAACAAAAATCAGCAAACAGCTTGATAAAGGTGGATCCAAGGATCAATCACGAAGGAAAACTTTAAATTCCTAGAATTGAGTGAAAATGAAAGCACAACACATCAAAATTTATGGGATGCAACTAAGGCAGCCCTAAGAGGAAAGTTTATAACACAAAGTGCCTACACCAAAAACCGGGAGTGACTTCATCTTGATAACTTAATGCTGCACCTGTAGGCAGCCTTTGAAGCTTAAGAACAAACCACACCTAAAAGGAGATAATAGATGTCAATAGAGCGTTTACATCTACTAAAGCCGTGGAACAAGTGCAGAAGAGAAAGGGAATGCAGATAGGAAAAGAAGTCAGAATATCTTTGTTTGCAGATAATTTATGGTTCTATATATAAAAGAGCCCACCAGAAGCTCCCACATCCTAATCTGATAAATGAATTCTACATAGTAGCAGGATATAAAGCCAACACACAAACATCAACAGCCTCCCTAGAAACTAATGACAAACATGCCAAGAAAAAAAAAACTGGGGAAGCAATCACAAAGGCCTCCAAAAGTATCTTGGAATAAGTCTAAAGTAAATAAAGACTTACACAATGAAAACTTGTAGACACTGAAGAAAAAAACTGAAGAGGATTCCAAATGAGAAGACCTTCCATGGTCAGGGATTAGCAGAAATAATATTGTGAAAATGATCAACCTACCACAAACAATCCACAGATTCAACACAATGCCAAGTCAATGCCTCCCACAAATTGGAAAAAATGTAAATGCAAAATGCATATGGAAACATGAAAGGCCCAGGATACCCAAACAATGTGAAACTTTAAATAAATGAATAGACACCTACTGGAGGTGTCACCAATCCCCATTTCAAGTTCTGCTACAGAGGTAGAGTAATAACAACAGCACATAGTGATCAATGAAATAGAACTGAAGACTGAGGCATAAGTCCATATACCTCCTGCAACCTAATTTTGGATAAAGAAGGTATAATACACACTGGAGGAAAGACAGCACCTGTAACTCTTTGTGTATATAAGGCTATGTTAGAGCCAATAGTGAATAGCCTGGTTTACATCGGCAGTCACTGAATTAATATTTGCTGAGCATACACTACCTTAAGAAATTGGGTAAAATATGAGAGTGTTGATCTTTAAGTATTATAATACTTTGCAGGAAAAAATGTACCATAAAATTTCATAAGTACTAAAATGAGAGGTATCAGTAAAATATTTAATATGTCAGTGTAAAGACTGTTAGCTCAGGCTTCCCCTTAGAAAGTGATATCTAACCTGAGGGTTGGTGGAGGTGATATGACAATCACATGATGAGATAGGAAAGACCCTGCCCTTAGTAGCAAGAAAATGCAACTTAAGAGGAAATGAAGGAACACACTAGACCTGGAATACACGTAGAAAGTGGCACAATACAGCTACTTAAAATATATTTTATTATGGAGTTATGTGTCATGTAGGGAGTGTGTCCACACCACTTAAGATTCAGTTCAAGCATGCAGTGTTTCAGTTCTATGTTGAAGAAATGGGAAAACAATAAGTAATAGTTTATTGATTGATTTATTGACTGATAAAAGTAGGGCACACTCCTGGCCTAAAAATCAACAAGAGGCTGGAGAGAGCAGGGAGGGCATCTTTATCAGAGTGGTGCATTGTATACTCAGTTAACTGACCCCACGAGAAGATGCTGGCATGCTACAAGCAATTTTGTTCACTGTTCACTGAAGGATCTCAGGTTCCCAGATAAGGATGAGACAAGATCTGGTATCTACTGTGTCTTCTTCCAGCCCAGTTCCATTGCCATCACTGGATACAGACACTGGGACTTCCCTTGTAAATCAAAGAGTCACATGTTGAAAATGTGTGGGTGCTTACTGAGAGAAAGGGGGAGGGGAGAGGGATAGGGAGGGAGGGAGGGAGACAGACAGACAGACAGACAGACAGACAGACAGACAGAACAAGCATCTTTGCTTTCATTTGCACAGACTATATATCCCAAGTTTCAGGAGCTTTTCAGGGTGATTTTTGACTATATGGTAATTCACTTAAGTTCACTTAAGTGTTACTCTTAGGAGTCCTTCCATATGGCTCCGGTTTAAGGAAACTGACAAAATTCACTATTCTTAAAGTTACAGAATCTGAAAATACAAATTGTAGGTTGTGCTGGTTGGTGGTGGCACACTCTTTTAACGTCTGCACCTGGAATGCAGAGAGAGGTGGATCTCTGAGTTTGAGGCCAGCCTGGACTACACAGTAAGTTCCAGGACAGCTGGGGTTACACAGAAAAACCCTGTCTTGAAATAAAACAAAGCAAGAAGAAGGAGGAAGAGGAGGAGGAGGAAGACGAGGACGAGGACGAGGAAATTGTGAATTGCATGAAGATGAAAAGGTAGTCAGAGAGTCTAGGATCAATCTTAATAAGACATCCTTCAAAAAAATAGTTGAAATAGCCAAGATAAAATGAAATGGCTTCCCTTCCTCATGAGCACATAGAGGGTCACTTGCTAAAGAAATGCTTAAGTTCCTAGAAACAACATTCTTCCAGACTACTCAATCAAATGCTGACCGGGAAACTGATTTGTCAATCAATCCCTCACTTGGGCGGGAACTATTTTGACAATTGCTTCCCGAGCTAAAGTTACACAGATCCTGTACTTTGCATCTAGAAGGCCAGTTGGATCTTTTTTCCACTTTGTTTCTTATGATCTTTTCCCTTCTCTCTTCTGTTTACTTTTTATATATAGAAAATAAAAAACAGGACTTTACAGCTATTGAGAAGCACACATAGCAATTCTATTCCTGTTGCTAAGCAACAAGAGCCATGTACCAGCACAATGAATGGATTCTGGTCAGCTCTATTATACAAGCAGCTATCAAGAGCTGTCTTCATATCCACAGGGGTGAGTACTCTTGGACACATATACATCTGAATTTACCTGGGAAAAGGAAAACCTTTCATTTTAAACCTTTCTGGCATTCGTTTTCTAAAATTTTTATTTAATTCTCCTTGATGAGAAGTTAACACAATCTGTTATAACGATAATCATCAGCTCAAGAGAGGAAAATAGGAGAGAGGACATCAATTTTCCTGGTTCAGACTGTATTCCCCAAGTCTGGGATTCTTTATGGCCTTCTTTCTGATCCCAGGAGGCAGGCTTTTCCCTGCTCCCCTACTGTGACATCCACCCAGGTGATTAATTCTAGGAGAATTTTCTGTCTCCTATCATAATCAGTACTTGCTTTCTTCAGTTACTAGGAAGAAAACTACAGCATTGTTGACTACACTACATATTTTATTTTTATTAAAAAGTAATGCATTGCTACTAAACAACATTTGTGCAATACAGATGGATGCATGAATAACAACACCTATAATCTCACTTATCAGTGACAAGCAGTATAAATAAATATTTATGCACATAGTATTCCAGATTTGTATGCATATACATAAGTCTATCTTTCCAATATATTTCCTGTATGTGTAGTTGTACCCTGTTTTATAAATTTAATGACATTCAATGTCATAATTATCTATCACCATAAAACTTGGAAAAATGAATAACAGGATAAGTTATCTATGGCAAGATAATTCTATTAATCTTACTATGTCTTCCTCTGGAGCTAACCACCATAGCTAGCTCACATTATTAATTGACCTGAAAAACTGATTGCTTATTCCCTTTTCATTTATACTAATAGTACCTTAATTCAACTCTCTTGTTTGGCCTTTTACTTTAACAACTTTAAGTAGACACGAGTTTTAAATGTTGCAAACCCCAAACCAAAGTGGCTTAAACAGAAGTGAATGTTTGGCTACACTGCTAAAGGTTGCAGTAGGAGTGAATAGCTACATGCAGCCACAATATCAGTTAAGTTCAGTGGTACCTGGTTTCTTTCCATCCACCTTACAGTAACTCAGGCCCCTTGTTGGCTTAATTCTCGGCCAGATTCTCCCCTAAATGTAATTAAATGGCTACTACCTGCTTCTCAAGGTTTCTATAACCTCAAGAGAGGGCTATAGCGATGGATCAGTTAACATGTTACACAAGTGTCTTTGGATCCCTAGCACCCATGTATATCCAGGCATGTTGGTGTTCACTTGTATCTGAAGTATGTAAGAGGGAGACAGAAAGTCTTCAAGAACACATTGTCTAGTCAGCGAAGCTAATTAGTGTTCTGTGGGTGCACTGAGCGATCTCCTGCTCTTTTTTGTTTGTTTGTTTTGTTTGTTTTTTTAAAAAATGTGGAGAAACACACAGATCTGGAACTATGTGGAGCCTTACCCAGAACTCTTGGTAGGAACCCTTGGCCCAACCAGCCTACACACCAATCTGTCACCCACTCTGACTGATAAGACACCATTCTGAGACATTAGAAAGGCAGACTCAGAATATCTAGTAGAGTACCCAGATCCAGTCTGACAGCCACCCCAACCCATCATACTCCTTTAGTCCATATTGTATCCTGTGACATTGAACCTAGAAAAGGAGACCCAAACCTGGCTTCCACATTATCCTTCCACTAAGGACTGTCTGCAGGACTCAGTAACCCCTCCACAGAATTATGAACATAGGCAGTAGAAGCCTACAAAAAAAATTTACTCTTGGCCAGAAGTTATACCAACCTCTCAACTGAGCTGAGAATACTTCTAACACCTATCACACATCATCACAGAGTGGATACAAAAATGAAAATGAAGCATAATTCAGGTAGTTCACAATCTGATAAGTTGGAGAAATAGCAAAGATCCAAACACCCACACAACAAAGCTGTGATCTGATATCCACACCAAAAACCACTAGCAATGATCTAACGCTACTCATTTTTTGTCTCATTGCAAAAATACAAACAGCATGAACAACCAAGACAATATATCTCCTTCAGAAATTGAATTCCCATCAAAATATTCTGTAAGAAAGGCAGCTTAGCTGATCTATAAGACAATTATTTCAAAATAACAATTATAAATATGTTCAAAGACATCAAAAAGGATATGAATAAATGCCAGAATTAAGATTATGAAAACACAAACAGGTGAGTGAAGCTAAAAAGCAATTTGATATGAGAAAATAGAAATTTGAAAATATATGGAGCATCTGAGAAATGCCAAATTTAAATAATATACAAAGTGACAAACTTGTATAAGACAAAATGCTTAGAGGAAAGACTTGCCAATAGATTGGCTCAAGTATAAAAGAGAATATAAGGTTTTGAAAACAAGGTAGTGAAATAGATGACACAGTCAAAGAAAACATAAAATCTAGAGACAAACAAACAAACTCCACAAAAAATAAGAATCAAAATAAGAATAAAACATATAGGAACCCTGGGACATCATAAAAAGACCAAACTTATGAATAACAGTTATAGAAGAAAGAGAAGAACTACAGGTCAAAGGTATGGACAATATTTTCAACAAAACCATGAAGGAAAGTGTCCCAAATCCAAGGAAAGATACCTATTAAGGAGCAAAAGGTATAAAGTAAATCAAATAGACAGGGCCAGAAAATAAACTCCTCACATCACATAATACACAAAACATGAAGGATAGAGAGCAAAAAAAGACTGAAAATGGCAAGACAGGAAAATCAACTCAAACATAAAAGCCAGCCCATCAGAATTGCAGATGAGTTTTCCATGGGGAATTTGAAAGCTGAAGGGCTTAGACTGATGCTTTATATGTCCTAGAAGACTACTGATGCCAGCACAGACTACTATACCCAGCAATACTATCAGTCATAGGGAGAAAATAAATATTCCATGATTAACAACAGATTTAATGAATTCATGCCATTGTCTTAGGTAGGGCTTTACTGCTGTGAATAGATACCATGACCAAGGCAATTCTTATAAAGAACATTTAATTGGGGCTAGCTCACAGATTCTTATGTTTAGTTAGTTGTCATCATGAAGGGAAGTATGACAGTATCCAGGCAAGACATGGTGCTGGAAAAGGAGCTAAAGGTTCTATATCTTGATCAGAAGGCAAAGAGAAGACTGTCATCCTCAGGAAGCTAGCTAGAAACTCTCAAAGCCCACTCCCACAATAACACACTTTCTACAAGGTCATACCTCCTAATAGTGCCACTGCCTGGGCCAAGCATATTCAAAACAACACAGTTACTAAATCAGTTTTATAGATACCAGAAGCAATACTTTGTTCTGAAGGAAAAGATAAAAAGTACAAGAGAAAAAGGAACATATACTCCCAGAACAGTTAACAAAAAATAGGAAAAGAAACAATACCACCACAGCAAAATAATATAAATTAAAAACAATTTTCAAAAATAGCTCAAAGTTAATAGTTGCAATACTCTAAAAAACACATAGAACTGACAGAATTAGTAAACAAAATCTATATTTATGCTTCCATTCAAGAAAAACACCTCATCATCAATGATAGTCACTATTTTAGGCTAAAAGGAAAGAGGTATTACAAACAATGGAACTAGAAACAAGCAGGCATATCTACTCTAATATCTGACAAAATAGACTTCAAACAAAATTCCAACATAGGGGCTGAAAGTGGACATATAACTCTACCCCTTACTAGGAAGCTATTAGCATTTGATAGTTCCTTGGAGAGGCAGAGGGAGTTTTCTTTGATAGTGTGATTCCTGGTAGGTCGACCATACTTTACAGCAGACTCCACACTAAAGAAGAGTTGGGTAACATAAATTAAATTTAAATTTTTGAGTTTAACATCAAGAAGAAAGAGATCACACAATTATGTGGGAAGGCAAAAAATCAGTAGATAGGGAATGAATATGATAAAAATTCATTTTAATGAATTCTCAAATAATAAAAATATTTTTTTAAAAGATGGAAAGCAATAGAGGAACAACACAGGATATCAACCTCTGGCCTCCACATATGTAAACACATGTGCACACTTCCTATGTGCACATGTACACATATATTCACATATACACAAACTTACATGTGTTGGCACATATACCTGCACACAAATAACTCTTAAAGAAAAGGAATGCCTCCAATCTAGTCTGTGTTGATCCACATGAATGACTCATGAGTGACGAGTCAGGTTCTTAAGAAGAGGACAGGCATAGAGAATACGCCCACACTGAAGCCTGAGTACAATGTTTCCCACCCCAAACACAGGAACCCCAAAGTAAAGTGTTTCATTTCCCAGAGCAAATAAACAGAGCAATCAAAGCCACCTGTCTCTTCTATTAGCCTGTGAGCTCCATGTTCTTCAACCACTCTTTTCTTTTCCATCTCGGCTTGGACCTTATCACTCAGTGTTCTCTCCCTCTGGTCAGTATCTGGGTTTAATCAGCAGGGAGCATCAGCATGTGAAAGCATTTCTCCATCTCTACTTTAAGGGACACAGGTTGACAGAAGTTGTATTCCTGTACTAAATTTCTTAGACCCCCGTAAACTTCCACAGACAGATCACTCACAAAATAATTTTTTCCACTCATACATTGACAGTATAAAAGACTTGAATGTGGGATTTGAGGGGTGATGACAGTTCCAAGCTATTGCTAATCCAAGGTGCTATGTTATCCCGTAATGCTCTTATATATTCCTCCATTGCTTTGGGTTTACCTTCAATTTTCCTCTAGGATGTTCACAGTTTCAGTCAGCCTCCTGCTTGATTGAAGAGTACCCTTCATATCAACAATGAACTGACCTTTATAACTATCTACACTGTCATTCAGGGAATGGACAAGAATCTTTGAAGTTCAAGGTTAAGGGGTCTTGTTGATTCAATACAAAATTCAAGTTGCTATTATTTAGGTGTTGCTAATTGCATAAAAAGTGTCTCTAGCTAAGGAAGCAAATTCTTTCTAAAACCTTTGCAATGGTTAATATGGCAACATAAAGCTAGGGCTCAAACCTCAATTCAGACATTCACTACAGACCAAAATGTTATGCACAAATAGCACAGGACTCTCAATAGTATTCTGCAGTGAGGCTCAAGGAAAGCTGTCAGCAGAAGCTCACATAGCCCCAGCCCCAACTAAAACTAGACAATTACAGAGGAGGGAATTCCCCACACTTCTTTGTGTTTGGTCCAGCCAAGACTGTGGAAGTTGTAGGAGGATTTAAAAAAAAAGGCCAAAGCAAGAAATGAGTTGTAATTTAACAGAGTCACAAAAAGAAAACAGAAAAGCATGAACAATAATCAGGTCAAAAAAAATAGTTTGGAAAACAGCCTCATTAGTCTGCAATGAAGTAACTGATAACATTAAAAAGGATGCAAACATTTTTTTGAGTGTGTCATGCTAAAAATACCTACTAGAAATAGCCAGTGTTGAAGAAAAACAACAGACAAAATGAATATAATAAGCTAGGTATGCCAGTGTACTACTACAAAGGGATAAAACACAGGAGGGGTTTCTGTCTTTGTGGGCTAATAGTCACCTGAGAAAAGGTAAGGCCTTGTACCAAGCTCATGGACAATCAGCAAGTATAGATAGTGGGGGAATACTGGAGATTTTACAGAGGTAAAACTGTCTGTGCTGGCAAAGTGGTTTGAAGTTACTCACTGAATAATTGCTCAGTTGGTAGAGGCTGTCTCAGACACTTGAAAATGTGGGAAAGGTCACTGAGATCGATATGGCTCAGTGGATGTAAAAATGCTTGCTGTGTGTGCCTGACAATGTGCTTCCCATCCCCAGGCCCCTAAATATTGTCCACACAGCTGTCATGGTGTACATACATCCATACATGCATTCACCCAGTAACAATAAAAAAATTTTTGTTAAAGATCTTGAAGACATAATAGGACCAATAAGAAGGTGATAGATCGGCAGTGTTCTCAGCAGTGCTGAAGTCTGGGTGACGATTTGGAAGAGGGTTAGTAGTCTACTGAGCAGTTTCCTGGCCCCAGGACCTAGATTCCACAACTGCACTCTCCAATACGGCCCCCCTAGCCACATGCGGTGGTTGAACATGTAAATGTGACTAGTCTGAGTTCATCTCTGCCAGAAATAGAAAACACTCAATTTTGAAAACTGAGTAAAAGAAAATGTTAACTGCCTCAATAATTATATTGATATGTGATATCACATGCATGAATAATATTCTGGATGTCTTGAGTTACATGTTATAAATCATTAAAATTACTTTCAATGGCCTTTTACTTATCTTTTAGTATAGTTTCAAGACCATTTATAATCATATATGTGGATTGCATCTGTGTGGTCTGCTTATATTTCTACCAAACAGAGTTAGTCCACAAAGTCCTTTTCTCTCCAGGCTTTAGTGATATTACAGTCCTCAGGGAGACTTGACCTTGCCCTCCATCTTTCCTCATCTCATGCAGAGTCTGGCTTTTGACTAGCAGAACAAAAACTACATTAAGACTCACAGCTGCCAAGTCCACAAAACGACACCCACTCAGGAATATACAGTCACTTAGAGAAACAGTCACTGACCGCCTCTTCACATGAATACTCACTTTCCACATATGCACACATACGTATCTGTATGTGTCAGAATAATATCCATAAATAGAGGAGGATTAGCAGAATCACTTATTACAGTGAAATTTACATTTCTGCTGTCAACTCTTAATCGTTTGTTTAAACCAGAAATAGTCATTAGTGCTTGTTAGTGAGTTCTTTGAAATTCAAAAGCTTATTTAAACTTTGTGATTTCCATTTCCTAATGTCAAAAAAACCAGTCAACTGAGGGAGTGATTCCAATATAAGCCTCTACCCCTAGTTGAGATTTCAAGGCTGCCCATGCACACTTGAAGGGAAAAAAAGCAAAGGCTTTTGGGATTGGAGACCTTTGTTGTCAGCATGACAAGCAACACAACTGTACTCCAATCTTTCTGCTCTCTTCTTTAGACATCAGCTCTTTGTCAATCATAAGTACCACCTGATCCTTCCAGCCTTGACAGTTCCAAGGGAATCTTCCTTACTCTTCCCTGTTAGCACCTGCTTATATTGCCAAGCTGCTGCTTTAGACTCTTAGCTTGGTCTGTAGTAACCCACCACATCAACTACTCGGAATGATCCAACACAAATCTTATGTAAGAGAAGAAGTTTAAAAGCTCATTGACTATTTAAGCAGGTAGTATAAGGATGCGGGGCCCAGTATTGGACAATTAAGATCAGTGGTTCTCCATCTTCCTAATGCTCTTCAATACAGTTCCTCTTATTGTGCTGACCATAAAATTACTTTTGTAGCCACTCCATAATTATACTTTTGCTACTGTTATGAATTATAATGTAGATCTGTGTTTTCTGACGGTCTTAGGTGAGCTCTGTAAAACAATCATTTGATTCCCAAGGGGGCCGTGACCCACAGGTTGAGAAACACTGCTTTAGACTATAAAGCATTCATTCTTCCTCTTAATTTGGTAAAATGATTCCATTTTGCTTAGAGGAATTATGGACCTGAGCCCATTCTTTTCATTTCAGCTCCAATTGGCAATGGTTTTGCCTAGCTGCCACATTTCATAAGCCTGTGAAATTCAAATGGAAATATCATACAAACTATATGGGTTTAGAGGTGACTATATTGCACAATCTGTTCCCAAGAGATTAATTCTGAGGCTTTATCCATTGAAAAGACTTGTATTTTCTCTGCATTAGAAGGTGGTTAAGATGTAAGTTGAGAACTTCAAGATGCTATTAATTGGGCAGCCCTTCCCCAAACAGATGGTAGAATAGCAAGGAAAGATTAAGTCTAATGCCCTTGCTTTAGATCCGGGTCCGGCAAGCTGTAAGTGTGAATTTCCAATGAGGAGAACTAATAAAGTTCCATAGTTGCTTAACCTACTCAGAATTCAGTTTATTTTGAAAGAATCATAACTACTTAACAGCTCCATGGGTAGAAAACCCATGTTTCCTATGCCTCAGGGAGCAGTTTCCTATGGTGCCTTCTCTGATGATATGAGTTCACTCTGAAGTTTCCAGTTTCCTGGTCCATGTGGCATGATTATCATTATTAGGACTTGCCTTGGAGGTCTGGTCCATCTATAATAAGGAAATGCAAAGGTCAATTGAATACTTCATGTTGAGTGGTTGGCAACATTCACCATCAACTCATTCTTGCCACTCTCCTGGATTGTATCCCAGCTCCAGACTCTAAGCTTCTGTGAGGATTTCGAGACCTAGATGCCAATTTGTGTTCCAGCTTCTGGTATCCAAATGTATGTTAGATTTGTTACTCCCTCTTATAATAATGTCTCCCAATCCAGTTGCTTCAGGCATTATTCCTTCCAAACTAAGAACTGTAGACAAGTCTGACATTGTGAGAAAGTCCTTTTAAAAAAATTAAACTGAGAAATATATCATATCAATAATTTAAAATGTTTACCCTTGCAAATTACCCTTTAATGTGGTAAATATTATCTTCTTATGACATGGCTAATATTAACTGTGTATTATAATAGCAATGTATTGTTGTAGCCTTTCACCTAATCAATGCTATCCTAAGGAATAAATTAACTTCAAACCCCAGAAACTTCTTACCAAGCTGCAATTATTAGGCTTTGCATAGATACCTACCTAGAATAAATATCATCAAACCAAGATGCCTCTCTAAATAGAGTGCACATCTCATGACATCTCCATCAGCATGCTGATGCTACTGCTACCCTATGTTCATTTACTGACACATGCCTAAGAAAACACTGGACCTAATATCAGAATGTCTGCATTCTAATCTTAGTTTTGTGTGGCTTTTCAAGCAAAAGAAATAAAATAGGCAAAAGAAAGAAACACTGTCCTATTTTACTGGATGTTGAAGAATTAGAAAACAGTGCATTTGCACAAATGTTGTAAACTTCAAGCTACCAAAGACATGAATTAAATTATTAATATGGAAGTTTATTAGTCACCAAACTGTTAGTTTATGCTTTGTCAGACTGTGGATTGCTAAAATTTCTTGTAGTATTTGTAAAGCAAAATAGTACATTTGCTAGTAAGTTGGCTCTAGGAGATAAGTTTAAGGAGAAGAAAAAATATACAGGTCCCAAATGTTAATGAGAGAAGGAATGTTGGGCAGAGAAGAAAAGCAAGAGACAGCAAACCATGAGGAAATGAGCAAGGGGATAGAAAATGGCAAACACACAGTGCACATAAGAAGAGAAAGACACCAAGAGTGGGAAAGGGCCACAGAGCAGAGCATCAGTCATCCTTAAACCAGATGTGCATTTCTGAAGCATTCTGAGAACGGAATGACTCTGACTTTTATATATTGAAGGCTTTTAGTTACATAAGAATTGGCCATTTGAGCTGAGAAAGAGAGAGAGAGGAAGAGGGGGAGGGGGAG
>NW_021604684.1:8851377-8871907 GCF_004785775.1 Grammomys surdaster
GAGGGAGGCAGGGAGGGAGAGAGGGGGAGGGGGGGAGGAGGGAGAGGGAGGGAGCAGGGGGAAGGGGAGGAAGGAGAAAGAGGGAGAGGGGGAGGAGGGGGAGGGAGAGAGAGAGGGAAGGGGAGGAGGGGGAGGGAGGAGGGAAGATTATTATCATGTGCTATGTGTGGGTGACATATATGTGGGAGAATGTTGGGTGTGCATCCCTGTGTGTGGAGGTCAGAATACAGTTTTCGGGAGTCGGTTCTCTCCTTCAACCATGGAATCAGGGAACCGAACTCAAGTCATCATGATCACACAAGCACTTCTATCCTACTGAGCTATCCTAGCCACCCTTGAGCTTGTCTTAAACTCAGCCAGCCTCTATAGTAACTAGTAACTGAAACTTGCGCAGGGACACAGATAGTGCCCATTCTGTGGGAGGAGACAGGTACAGCAACAGGACAAACAAAACCTAGGATGCTTTTGGTTGGTGTTGTTTTGGAACAGGGTCTCATTGCATACATCTGACTAGCCTGAAATTCACTATGCAAACCAGGCTGGCCTTGAACTAATGGAAAGCTGCCTGCCTCTGCTTTCCAAGTTCTGAGATTAAAGGTGTGTGCACCGTGCCCAAACAAAGCCTAGTCTGTTTATAAGCAACACAGAAAAAGAGCAGAAGGGTAAAAAAAAAAAATCAGGGATCTTAGTCTACAACATAAAGCCTAGTCAGTGAGACATTGCATACCTTGATACAATTTCATTATTATTGCTTTGCTTCATGAAGATGTCAATTAATCTAGATTTAGTTGATTATTAAATCTAATTTGCCCAATTATCTGGGCTACTAAATCAATTTTTAAAAATGAACTGGTATTCTTAAGCCTGATCAAGGTAGCTACTGTGAAGGACACGGCCATGAGGGAATTTCTTAAGGGTGTTCCTGAACTAACAGTCTCGATTCCTGGCTGATTGCAGGCATCTCAGAGGATACAAAAAGAAGACAGAGGAATAGCAGCTAGCAGACTTGAATGAAAAAAATTTAAAAGAGGAGGACAGGACTTCCCCTACGTATGGTGGAGGAGAAGGTTGAGTAAAAGGAAGAATACAGAAAGGTGCAGAGACAAAGAGATCTGGGAGAGTCCAGGGTGTGCACGGCTAGGCTGAGCCAGGCCATGAGAGGAAAGAAGGGGAGGAGAGCAGGAGAGGACCTACTGACCAAGAGGGGCAGCCTAGGCCAAGAGACAGGCCCAGAGATGAAAAGGGCCAAAAGGACTATGTAGCCAAAATGGCTAGACAATATAAGGAAGAGCAGCTGGGAAAAGAGCAGCCCAGTCCCTGGACTGGAGAGTTTCTGGTATGGGCTGTTGTATGCAAGCCAGGAAGATTCTGTAACAGGTAGGAACTGAGGGATGCTGAGAGAATCTGGCAACTGGTATTGTCATCTTTGATATAATAGGCACTTCTGTTAGCCATTTGTCCTGAGTTTGAGACCTACCAAACCTTCTCATCAAAAGTGCTGGAGAACTCCTGGAATATGAACCAGTCAAAGAGAGACAAGCTATTTAAGGGGTGAGTCTCCTCAGGAGGTCTCAAGTCCCAGGCAATTGTCTTTTCTATCTGAGATATGTCAGGTCCAAAGGAAATTCCATTTCCCCAAATTCCAAAAAGCATAAGGAACAAATGACTAAAATCTATGGTGTTTATTAGCGTGCCAAAGTGCATGCTGGCCTCTAGGCTCCCTCAATATCCCACACTTTTATATACTTCAAAATCACTTTAATATACTTTTATATACTAGTTCATCGCCCCTCCTTCCCTACCCTAAACCCTTCTAACTCATGGACTTATCTCCCTGGTTACTCGTTTTCTTTATAACCCTGCTATTTTGGTTCCACTTACTCCTTTCGTCTTCCTCTCTATCTCCCACCTCCCCCTTCTCTCTGTTCTTCTATTCTCTCCCTCTCTGTTCCACTTCCCCCTCTCTCTACTCTGCCCCTGCTTCTCTCATGGCCAGATCCAGTCTTCTGGCCAAGTTCAGTCTACTAATTTCTCTTTCTACTCTAGACTCTTCCAGATGCCTCAGGCTGTTCTCTCTCATAGCTATAATAAAACATTTCCTTTTTAACCATATCTCTTTGTGGTCATGCCATCAGTTTGTATGTCATAGGCATTTGTGATATTTTGTATATGCTTGGCCCAGGAAGTGGCACTATTAGAAGGTGTGGGCCAGTTAGAGTAGGTATGTCACTGGATATGGGCTTTATAACCTTTATCCTAGCTTCCTGGAAGCCAATATTCTACTAGCAGCCTTCAGATGAAGATGTAGAACTCTCAGCTCCTCCTGCACCATGCCTGCCTGGATGCTGCCATGTTCCTGCCATGATGATAATGGACTGAACCTCTGAACCTGTAAGCCAGCCCCAATTAAATATTGTCCTTATAAGAGTTGCCTTGGTCATAGTGTCTGTTCACAGAAGTAAAATCTTAACTAAGACAGCATTCCTTCTCAAATTGGGCTATTTGTATTGCTAGCCCAGGGAAACAAACTATTATCTTGAAGGTCTCACTTAGCACAATATCAAAAGCAAAGACTTAGTAACTCATAGTCATAATAGTAATAATAAGATAGTCATAGTAGTAGTAGCAATTGTTGAAGCAAAATGAGTAAGTGTAGTTTCAGGGCTTGGGATAGTGCCAGTATCTATAAATATGATAGTGTTATGTCATAGCCTGGTATTTAGAGGTCTGGGCTCTGTATTCAAACCTAGTCATTTTGTATGGCTCCATAAAATACCAGTAAGTAAGAACATTTTTCTTCACAATGCTGTAACATGGAATAGAGAAGAAAATACTTGTGAAAGATTAGCACAGATCATGGTCTATCATGTCCTCAGCTCCTGTTAGTAGTGGCAGAGGTAGGGGTAAGGTGGCAGCCCAGGCAAAGGAACCAATCCCATAAAGGGCTAAAAATAAAGGGCACAGTAACCTTGTCACCAGAAGTCCCAATGCTAACAAATAATTCTACAGGAGAGACATTTCAGTTTCAACCAGAGAACTTATGTTCTGTTCATGCACTCATCATGTTCATTCTTCAGCTTTAGAATCCATGGTGGCAATGGAGATTCAGCGTGTGCATGGTGGTGGTAGTCATTGGCATTAACAGCCTGTAGGCACAAGCTTTTCTCTCATGAGGTTTTTGATAATGAGACATTGCCTAAAAGGTTGAGAGGTGAAATAAAACCCTTTTTAATCTTAGATAAGTTCCTTCCACTTTTTAACATGCCAGGCTGTGTGTCTACTTCTGGGTATATGATGCCAGGAGAGGTGCCTACTACTGGGCACAGGAAGTTCAGCAGGGGAAGTACACATATTAAATAAATTACTACAAACAACTTTGACAATTACAACTGGTATTGAGAGCTTACACAGCTCTGAGGAGGCAATTGGTGACCAGTGAGTTCATCTTGAATATGAGTAGGAGGGTAGCCCTAGAAGGAAGATAGCCAGTCATCAGACGGTTAGAGGAATGGTGGAGAGAGAGGGGGATGTAGTCAGCAGAGTCAGAAATGAGACGACGAAGTGTAACTAAGCAGAGACAGGAAGAGTGGAAAGCAAGTGGCAGAGTTAAGGTTACGTAATTTTAGGTGGGAAAAAGGAGCTAAATTAAGCTTGTCTAAAAAGGTTACTACTTTTCCCCTCACAGAGTAAAATCTCATCAGTTCAACATAATTGGATAGAAGCATGTCAAAATTAATCAAATATGAATTACAGATATTTAAAAAATATGACTAAATGCTTAGATTTTTTTTGACTAGATCAGATATGTTAAATAACTTTTTACTTCCCTACTTAGCAGCATCCGTGTTCCAGCAACAATTAAAATAAGGCTCATCTTAGTAAATAGTAACTTATTTTCTTAGATAATGTAATCATTTCATTTCCCTCTTCTCTTCTCTCCATTCAAACCCTTCCAGGTACCCTATTCCTTGCTCTCTTTTAAATTTGTGGCTACTTTTTCAATTGGTGTGTGTGTTTCTAAAGCTTGTGGATCATTGCAAAGAGGGTATAAAGAGGTTGCAAGAGCCCAAGAAATAGGAAGTTGCCTGTGAGATTGTGTCTCCTAGAAATGCAAGGAGCTACACTCTTGAAGTCTAACCAATATTTCAGCCTAAACAGTAGCTGAAAAAGAAGGATACTAACAGAAATGCTAGTGTGGACCTGGGGGTAGGCAACAAGGCTTCATCCCTAGACAAAGAACTGCAGGTAACTACGAATGCTGCCCAGAGAGGGAGAAATAGTCCTCCCCTGGGAAGAGAATACCAAGTAGTTATCCAACACCAATGTCTTCAGCTCTGAAGACATGAACAGAGAGTGAGCACCTTAAAAGTGATTTTTTTTTTCCTGAAGTGGATTAACCTTTCTTTTTTCTGCTTTTACTCACACCTGTGTGCTTAGGTTAAGGAGCCTTTTCCGTGGTTTCAGGCTGATTATCCAGAGAAGTGGGCTAAACTCCCTATAAAATCTTTCAGGTAAATAGGACTGATTAACTGCCATTCTTCTTTCTCAAACTAGCTAATCCAACCCATCTACAATATCAGCACAGAATGTAACATGTCTTGTATTAAAGAAGTTAAAGCCAAAGGTCTACTACTACTTTCAAGCTAGCCTGGGATTTGACATTGTGAATATAGATACATACATACATACATACATGCATACATACATACATACATACAAACATACACACACATATACATGAGAAAGCAACATGCTTCAAGTTACAAACAGAAATCAACCACAATTTTCCTTGTTTCTCAAGATTCCTGACTTTATTGGTTTGTAAAACTTCTGTCAATATTGCAATGACATATTTTAGTTCAATTTCAGAGTAAGCTATCAAAACATTCCCTTCAGGGTAGGTATACTCTCTACTAAGAAATTAAGATTTTTAAGCCCTTAAATATGGTAGCTTATCTAAAACACATAGTAAATCACTGCACTTTTTACACACACACACACACACACGGTTTTATATATTTTTTCACACACTTTTTCTGGGAGTAATTGTATAAATGAGCAAGGACGTCTGTTATGAGAAGAGAGAGACTGGAAAATGTCAGTCTCCATTTTCACAGAAAGCACTTAGAGCGCTTACAATGACTACACACCTGTATCTATTATGCTCAACAGAACAATAGCACTGAGCAATCAAAGATGAGCACTTTGTATAAAAGTTTTCACAAGCACTGAAATGCATAAGGACATTACAAGCTAAAGAGCAAAAGAGTGGGCAGATGAGAAAGGGAAAGGTTCCTTCTCAAGTTCTTTGGAAATGCAAATAGAACGTGGTTTAAACATCACTAGCCGGCTGATACAGTGCCAATCACTTACCAGGCATTTATTAGGAGATCTGTTCCAGTTCCTTACTTGAAAAAAAAGGGGGGGGGATTTTAAACTGAACAAAACCCTATTTGTTAAATGCCAGTAGAACTGAGTATCAAGATGAAAACATACGTCATAATATAGATCTGTAAGCTTAGAGATAGTTCTGACTACAGTTTCCCAAATTGAAGTGATCTAGTTAAAAGCCCATGGGGCAGGCCAGCAGATCAAAGACCCTCTGGCCACCTGAACACTGTATAGAACCTTAAATAGAGAACAGTTCAAATGGCTTCTTTCAAACAAGAGGGAACCAAAACTACTCAGGAAAGTTGTCCCTAGTCCCCAAGAGAGTTTTAATCACTTTGCAAAACTCCAGAAGCCAAACATATCTACTAGGCCTTTGGGTTTGGAAATTAGTATAAAATGCCAAATGATAAACTTCCCCAGCATAACACTGGCAAACTGTGACACTCTAAAGATTATTTAGACTGAGTTCATGGGTCTCTGGAACCCATGTGGTGGAAAGAGAGAAACAACTTCTACATGTTGTCTTCTGAACTAAGCACATGGCCATGGCCACATGTATACACACACGCACACACACACACACACACAAAATGGAATAACATTTCACAATGACTTTATACATCTAGACATACACTTTTTCATCATCAAGAAAAGATACTGGCTTTGCTCTTTTTAGGAATGTGGCTTTGATGAAAATGAAGATCCCTTTCGGACTGAGGTGCATCGTGTATAGTTATGCAATATCTATTAATAAAGACCTTCCAATATTTTCAGAAGTGAGTTTATACAAGTCACCTGCTTCACAGTATGACTAAATCACAGCAAGCTGTTCGTATCAAATGTTCAAAGCATTAAGGGCAAACGATTTTATATTTTGCTTTTTTATTATCTGGGACCCTTTCTTTTTTTTCAGATTTAGCTATACTTATGTAACATTTTAACCTAAATTTATACACGCACTAGGAGTTAGTTTGTCTTTTAATAATTGTAGGTAATCTGAAGTAAGCAGCGGTTTGGGAAGAAAATACTTGGATTTTAGTCTTGGGTAAACCACATGTGTAACAGTTTGGTACATGTGGACAGTAGATGCAAAGGCCAGACAAGCTTAGTCCTCTTCTCCTTTTCATTACTCTTTCACAATATTTTATTATTTTATAATAAATGTGCGTCTATGCCTATTTATGCACAAAGGTATAATAGCATTGAAACAATGGTGTTTTGTGAGACACAGTGTGATACTTTAACTTATATGTTTCTTGAATCTCATAATATCTCATTCTTACAAAGAAGGACAAAATAACCTAACCTGTCTGTAACATATGGAACCATTTGATACAAATGATACTTTAATTCCCTTATTACAGAGATGAGTTTTGCTGGGTAAAAGATGAGGATAATATAGATATTGTAAAGTTTTTGGAAAAATTAGGCATTGCCTCTACCTCCCCAAGCTCGTTGCAGCTATTGATTTATGGAAGATCATAAGAAACTATCTAGAAACATATTACTGGAGTATGGGATTCCAATTAAAGATTGACAAGAGAATCTAGGGAGAAGGAAGACACCAAGAGACCATGAACCAGTTCTGCAGTCATGTCAAGGCAGAAGGATGATTGCGAGTGGTGATTTGAAGTGATGTGGATTTTTCTTATCTACAACACACCCCCATGCCCTGGACTCAGAGAACATCATGGAAGAGGAAGTAAAGGATTTTTAAGAGCAAGAGAACCAGATGTCTGTTGTGAGATGGCATCTTTTTTATATGGCAGTAAAGCTGAAGCTATGGAATCTGAACAGTATGGCTACCTAATTAAGACCCAAGTAATGACGTCAGTTGGTATGTCAACATGGATGAAGGAAATCTTGCAAAACCCCACTCTTAGCTGAAGAGCCATAGGCAATTAATGACTACTGAGAGGTAAACTAGGTCTTCCTGAGGGATAAGCCCTCTACTTGCTTACTTGGGAATCGAGTAGTCAGGCTTAAAAGTATACACATATGAGGAACACTAAGTGGACTCAGTAGGGTATATTTATGTATTTATTCATAAGTATGTAACAATGATAATTAAAGAAAAAGAGATAATGAATTTGAGATGGAGTGGGAGGCATGTAAGGGGCTGGAGGAAGGGAAGGGAGGTAATGATGTAAACACAGTATCCATGTATGAAACTTTTTAAAATAATTTTCTGTTTTGCCAGAATTAAGGTACGCCCTGACAAGAATAAAGCAACTGGCTATTCAGCAGCTACAGTTTTAAATGACCAAACTGATGGCTCAAGAAACTAAATAATTCATTCAAGGTCATGCATCCAATCACAGGGAAAGACAAGACTTGAACCCATGTGTGGGTTGTTTCTGTGAACCACACGGCTCCTGCTGCTGGCGTACTCTGCTAGGTGTAGTGCTCAAGTAGAAGCAGGTGAAACGATATAATGCTGCCTATATGTAGAGATGTGTTAATAGAAGGCTACAACCAATAAGCGGACATGCACATTATTGCCCTGCTGGTAACCTGTGATATGTCTTGCTTGAGGCCTCCTAGAACCCTATTAGGCACAAAGATACTCAACGCAGGATAAGGTTCAGCTCAAATTCACTGTGTCCCTGATCTAATCAAAAGAATTAATGGGAAAATCACCACTTTGTCAGCTGGGCTGTAAAGTTGAGTATGATTACCATTTACATCTCTAAAGCAACATAAAAAATAACTCCTTTGAAGCCAAACCCACTCACTTTCTCCTTATATGCTAATGAATGTCACAATTTCAGAGCCTGAGGAGAGACTTCCTGTAAAACATTCCCCAGCCTTAAGATTGCACCTGTTCCCAACACCAATTGCCAGGTTACAAACACAAATCAACCCTGGTTCCAAAGTGATTCCATATTGCTAAGTATCTAGGTAAGGCAATTTATATCTGTGAATTACTTCAAGACTCCGAAACAGTTAGCATTAAAAAATTCTACTTCATCCCCAGATTTTTGTCAAACCTAAGATATATTGCCACCAGTGCTAATAATCCAGCCCAAAACCAGCATCTCCACTGAAACAACTGTTACCCTTTTTCCTTTTGTAAATTGGAATAATTTCAATACACTTTTGTACTTACACTAATACCTGAAGCAATGTCTTTTTTTAAAGATCTATTTATTTTATGTATATGAGTACACTGTAGCTGTTTCAGACACACCAGAAGAGGCCGTTGGATCCCATGACAGATGGTTGTGAGCCACCATGTGGTTGCTGGGAATTGAACTCAGGACCTCTGGAAGAGCAGTCAGTGCTCTTAACCGCTGAGCCATCTCTCCAGCTCCTGAACTAGTGTCTTAAAGTAACGAATTGTAACTGAGCACACCAGGACATTATGGCACCTGGGCAACTAATCCAAACTCACCACTTACCTTTGCTACAGTGTTTAATTAATGTCATACATGGTATAAAGCAAGATATGTTTTATATCGAGATTATGTGTTCTATTCTAAGGTGTTCAACTTTTGGTCTTCTTTCTCATTTTTTTTTAAATCAGCTTATGAAGATGTGGATGCATTATCAAGAAAGTAAATAAAGCCAAAAAGACTCAAAGGAGTTGTGAGATAAAACAAATGTGCATTAGAGCCCAGACACCTCTACCCAGCCTTGCTTTTATTGAGTGTAAATTTGGCTCTCAGGTTTTTAGAACCATAGTAAAAGAAGGGGATTGATACCATTTATTACTTTTAACTGTATAAGACGCTTTGTTGCTTGCTGATATGAAACATTAATAAGAGAATGCAGAGCCATTTTGCAGAGAAGAAACAGCATCCCAGATGAGGATGCTCTTATTGAAGAAAGAAGAAACACCAGAGACTTCAGGGGCAGTAGAGAGGGAACTTCAGAGAGCCCAGCAGGCAAAAAGATGAATCCAGGGTGGTAGGAAGCTTCCAAAACAAGGAAGCTAAATACAAAGGAAGGCTGCTTTTAAGCAGTCTGGGGTCATTATCTTAAGGATTTCTTCTACCTACTCAATGCTGCCCTGAACCCTGTACTTTCTGGAACTAAATATCCACAGGAAAAAGTCATCAAAAGCAGACACCTTTTGCCTGTAATGAGCAACAGGAAGAAAGAAATACAGATGTGGCTTCCTTTCTGGGTAACCTGAAGCAAGAAAAACTATATATCAGTGGAAGTGTATGCAGTTATACAAACAGTAATTTCAGGCTGAAGTTGGAAATTTCTGGTTTCTTTAACAACTCAGTTTTGTCATGTGATGTTTTTCTGGAAGCTGCCTTGTGAGAGGCCATGTGATGCTTTGCTGAAAACAGACACATGAAAAGGTGCATGATTTATATTTTTAGAAAAAATATAAATAGAACCCCACAAATAGTGAGAGGATGCTCTCACAATTCTACAGCATGCAACACTTTGTTGGTCTTTGGTGGTCTTTGTTGGCTTTCACTTCATAGAGAGAAAACCATGTGGCAAAGAACTTCTCATGGTATTCCGGCTGATTTTGAAGACTTCCACTGACTTGTGCCAAGTCAGGTGATGCCTTACTGTTTCTGCTGGATCGTGCTGCTTCTACTGATTTGTGTTTGGTATTTGCTGTTGAACTGGACAGCTGGTATCCTGTCAAAGAAGAGTGGAAATTGCCCCCAAGGAACTACATCTAAATAGGCCCACAATTCCCTTTCCCTATTAACCTTCTTTTCCTCTAACTCTGGTCAGTGGGCTAAAAGGGAGTTTGAAGTGGTTAAGAACCTTAAATAAAGTAGGTTTTGAAAAATATAAGCCTATATCAGGTAGTCTCTGAAGTGAAGGGGCAAGTCTTTACAGATACTTTGAGTGGCTTCCTGTCTTACAGAGAATGGAGAACCAGAGTTACATTCCCTAACAGTAAGGATACCTGGGAAGAGCAGCTGTAAAATTAGAGACAACTACTTCCTTTTCCTCTATCCCTCCCCAGAAAAGAACATAACTGTCTACTCCAGAGTCCCCAAAAGAAACATAGGGGCCAAAACTCCTAGAATTCTGTGAGTGTCAGATTGTTGAGAAGAATCTGTCAGCCTATTAGCTCACTGTGAAACTTGTGAGACACTAGTTATAGAAAGAACTTATCTGAGCTCACTTCCCAAATAGGTCCAGATTCACTGTGATGCTTTATCATGACTTGGGCCACTCTACCATCCTTGTTCTCAGTGTAGGAGAAAGTGTTTGCATTGCAGTTTGTAGCTCTACAAGCAAGGTCCCATGTTCCTTTTCTTATTCTTCTTATACTGCACGAAGAACATGTCCCGCTGTGTACCTCACTATCAGGGTTCTTCTACCATTCCTGGCATCTTTATCTATTTTTAAATGTGCCCTTCTAACATTTTGGTCTTAACTTTTTAAGCTTCACAATAGCTGGTCCCAAATTACTTCTGATTATGTTTGCCGGGATTAGCTCCTGATGTGTCTAGCCAGGAACTCTGGCAGATAGAGAATCATAAGGACCAAGCCATAGAAGCAAATTCAGTGAAGATACATAAACAAAAGCTGAAATGGTCAATATAGTTTGACAAACTCTGTAAGACATTTTATTATAGCTCCAAATTCAATCAAAGACTTTTTTTTCTCTTCTTGTTTTGGGAGAGTTGATTAGAGTTCCTCAATCTTACAGCCCATGAAAGTGAAAAATTATTTCTGAAATTTCCCCCAATATGTTTATCGTCTCACACTACTCTCTTCCTTCTGGGTGTCTATTACTAAATATTAATTTTTTCCAAACCATATTTCTGTCTTTACCCAGACAGAAATATCATGTACTGTATCTCTTTAAATTCATACACACACACACACACACACACACACACACTCACACATACCATAGTCTCATTGACAAAATAGTTATAGGATAGTAGAAGACATAAAAGTTTATGACCCTGAGCATAGATTAACAGGGATAGTCCTTAGGATTGCTTAAGTATTAAATGGAGTGATGCAAATCAACATTATAGTTCATGATGATTTCCTGCGTCCAACAATGCAAACATTCAACACCCAATCTACAGCAAGTTAAAATGTCATTGAATGAAGAGGTCAGCACTGTGGTGTGTGCGTGTGCGTGTGCGTGTGCGTGTGCGTGTGCGTGTGCGTGTGTGTGTCATTAGTGAGCATATACATATCCACAACATAAACATATATATGCGTATATATAACTAATCTTAATGTCTGTTATACCTGCTAACAGCTTAAGTCCCTTCTTATCTAAGCCAAGTTACTTCCTCTCCTAATGATCTTTCTCTTCTGACTTTCTGTCTTCCCTCTACCTACAGAACAATTAAAAGAATCTCTCCCCTGGGCAAAGAACCTAGAGCTTTCAGTTCCTGCCTCATTATGTGTTTGGCTTCCATATGAAGACAGCAACTGAAACTGAAAAGAAGACCCTCTAGTCTCTTTTTCAAAATGGTAAAATTTATGCTATCTAGCTATACCTGGAATATCTAGAACTTCATCATGAGTATAGAACTTATGAATATGTATTTCTGGATTTCATTTTTCTTTATATAAACTCACTTTCAAATCTGATTATATTTATATAAAAAGAAAGTTTACTTCACTTAATATGTGATAAAATAGAATTACTCCTCATGATAATAAAAAGTTGCTGGTATACCACCTAAATTTGTTATGAATTACTAACTACAAATGCAGCACAATTTGGCAAATGTGAGCCAAGACATCCTTTTTTTGTTGTTACGGACACTCAGAGGCTGTACTGAGGAGGAAATGAATAGAAAGTCCATGACATTTGCCTGTTACTAATATTGTGGATAGAGAGGGGGAGTGGGTAAGGATGAACATATGTTGATAGGATCCAGTTAGAAAACGGACTGACAGAATGGTCCACAGACAACATTCTGGGGGTGATATCATCTTGAATCCCACACCAGTTTTCCACAGTATCCCAGGAGAACAGCTGATGATCACGTAATCGAATCGTATTCCATCATTGAAAGCTAAGACTCCTATAAATAAGTGTCTAAAAGCTAGCAATGTAAGGGATCATAATGTCTAAATTATCACCCCCAGAGGTGCATTTTAACCAGCTGAACCCGTTTGATCCAATCTTTATAATTTAAAGACTATTAAGCAACGTTGAACCATCAGAATTGCTCACTTTGGTTTTCTGGTTAACAAAATGAAAGCCAAATTTCCCAATTCCACAATGTTTTCTCTGCAGAAATAATCTTACAAGCTTTGAGAGGAGAGTAAAACACATGTCAATAGGTTTTCAAATCTATGTGGAATGTTAACAACTACACCAAGTAATTTACTATTGAGTAAGTAACAAAATCTACAATGTCTTCTATTAAGAGTGTAAAATATTTTATTGATAGATAATGCCCTTTTGTATCTAGTGTACTAGAATGCAATGCTATTTGAAATATTCGTTGTACATCGATGGCTACCTTATCAACAACTCTTTATTGAAAACTCATCACATGCCAGGGATTCTGCATTGTACTGGAAACACGTCTGGTGGGGTGATAGCACAACTTTGCCACTCAAATTAGACCAAGCTAGAGCTCCTGTCAAGCCAGCTGTGATAGTTTTTGCCACATCAAACCATAACACAGACCCATGATTAATATGTAGAACATACTTTCCACAGGTTTCAAGTGAAAAAAAAAGTTTCCTATGATTTCACAGAGCATGTGACTTTAAGATGTCTTCCAACTACAGTTACTTGTGGATAATCCTGTTATGGATTACAAAGGCAGACGACTTAACTTCCTTGAACACAACTTTTTTTTGCACTGTTTGGTAAGACCAGATAAATCAAAGCAAGCCTCTAGGTAAAACCTCCCATTCCCAAGGTTTACAGAAAATTACAAGAACAACAACTATGTAGGTTAACATAACTCCACTCAGTACACGAACATCTGGTATCCTATGACCATGATCTGATGCTTTGGCTGAAAACAAAAGTGGGCAAACTAGGACCTTCTAGACAAATCTACTTGGGATTTACATCTGAAGTTTAGATACGGATAGATAATCTTCAATCTCATTGCTTCTGTTCAAATGCATAACTTTTATTATTGCAGAAATGAATATGTGTCTTTAAGTGGGATCTATTGGTTCATACAGATAGAAACATTAACAGCTGGGTTTTTTTATCATTTAAGCATAGTAATAAAGCACTAATAACCAAGCAGTATACCACAGTCATGGTTATATATGCAACTGCTAGAAAAAAATCCATTTTAGCTTCGCAATTCCACTACGACAGATTTGCAGAGGCTGTTTGTCACAAACTCCCATGTCCAGCAACACAAAGGATCGAGAAATTCAGCATACCTCACATTAGCATCAAGTTTGTCCATTACAGGAAATGGGCATGAGTACGTTGGATTTCAGTGCCCACAGGATCCTGCAAGGAAAATGAGATGTTAGGCAGGAAGGTAACCCAGAAAAATAAAGGTCTGTTACAGAAAGAAAACACCAAGTAAGTATTGCCTCCTACTAATTGGAATTTTCATTTTGTAGAACTATTGAATAACTAATAGTATATCAAAAAACTACTAGCACACTGAGGTTGGAGGTGGGAGGCATGGTTTGCTGAGTGCTGCAGAAAAACTACGCTGCACTGATGATCTGGTGCAAAAACAAGCGGCTACTTTCCTTCACTCTATGTCTTCACCCGCTTAGTTGTTTCCCTTCCTTTTCCTAGAAACATGGTTTCTTTCTGTGGTCTGCCTTAAGACACTAGCTAGTGAAAATAGGTAACTATATCGCTAGAAACAAAATAGTAATGGCCTAACAGTGTTTTTCAGGTTGTTTTGTTTTACAAACAATACAAATTTACTTGGGTATTTGAGAATCTAGAAAATCCTTATTCTCTGCCCAGAAATAGAAAAATGTGTGCAGCAGATTAAAAAAAAAACCGCTTTCTAAGGAGTCCAGGAATTAAACTCTTTCTATGTATGTATGTATATATGTATGTATGTATGTATGTATCCACCTACCTACCTACCTAGCTTCTTACCTACCTATCTCTCTCTCTGTGTGAGTGCAGGCTCCACATGCATGCATGTGGAGGCCAGAGGTTGATATTTTATAGCCCCCTCTATCACTCTGTACCTTGTTTCTTTGGAGTCTGTCTCTAATCTAGATGCTCCCCAAGTCAGTTAAGTTGGCCAGCAAGAAAACATTTGGGATCCACCTGTCTCTGCCCTGGGCTTGGCTTACAGACTGAAACTGGCCTTTACATGGGTGCCAAGGATCTAAACTCAGGTATACATGCCCGTGCAGCAAGCATTTGAAGTGGTTGAGCATCTCCCTAACTCCAGAGTCTAGGAATCTTGAAACTAGGAATTTAAGACTTTAAGGCTTACTCAGGGATTCTAGGCTAAGTAATCCTAGCAGCCATTGAGAGAAAATTAAATTTCTAATCACTGGGAGTTCCTTTCATGTAGACCTGCAGAAGCCCTTATGTGCCTCTCTTCATTGCCCCTCACTTCACTTAACTGAGTTGGCTCTGTTAGCACCCTGTGCAGAATAATCTTTAAGGCTTGCATCCCATTTCTTCCACTACATGGTCAGTTAGAGGATTTAGGGGTGGAGCCCAACTGCTTCTCCAAGTCACCCTTTCCTTCCAGACATCATCATTCACTTCTAAAGAATTGGAGAGATTATAAGAGAACTTCTCTGTGTTAGCTTCCAGCTCTAGTAGCCTATAAGTCCGGCTGTGCCTTTTCAAATTGAATCTTACCAAGCAAAGTCTCTAAGTTCATTAATCCAGATAAGAGAACCATGAAACTCAACCTGAGCCTTAAGATGCCTTGGCGAACATTCTGGAAGAAAATACTCAACCATGACAGGAGCCACTCACAATAAACCCCAAAGTGTATATCATAGCTTATCAGCCCATACATACATGATCTGGCTTCAGCATCTTTCAAAACTCAGTGTGATGCATACCCACAGCTCACTGCCCACTTGCTCACAGTCATGCTATTTCTCTTGAACATCAAAAATAGATCCCAACCAAAGATAAACATGGAAGGACCCATGGCTCCGGCTGCATATGTGGCAGAGGATTGCCTTGTTGGACATCAGGGGGAGGAGTGGCCCTTGGTCCTGTGGGGGTTCGATGCCCCAGTGTAGGGGAATGTCAGAGCCAGAAGGCGCAAGCAGGTAGGTGGGTAGAAGACCACACTCATAGAGGCATGGGGTTGGGGGATGGGATGGGGGCTTCCAGAGGAAAGACCTGGAAAGGGGATAAATTTGAAATATAAATAAAGAAAATATCCTATAAAAGAAAAAAAGTAGACCCCACCCCAGAGAACTTTTTTCCCTCTCCCTATATTCCATAAAAATTCTTCTTTCATCTCAAATGTCACTTCCTCAGGAAATCTCTTCTCCATGCCTAAGATCTCAGACCTCATTTTCAGAAAATTCCTACCTTCTATGTTTCGTTGTTTTGTTCTGATACATGCATTTATTCTAGCCTTTTTGTTTATGTTCTGTTTCTGTCACTTCAATGTGAGCTTCAATAGAGCCATTATCTTAACTCCTCTAATATCCTCACAGCTTACAAAACTGCCCAGTGCATTGTAGTCTCTCTGTACATATGCCAGTCAAATTAAGCAATTAATTCATTTTGCAAATGGGAAAATAGAGTTTTGGCAGTCTATAACTTTCTCACTGGGGGCGGGGGTTTTACACAAACATCCTTGAACACAACATTATAAGTAAGAAGTAGCCAAAGCCAGGGTGAAGAGATGATTAACATTTCAGGGCACAACTGCTCTTCCAGAGGACTTTTGTTCTGTTCCCAGAACCCACATGCCAGCTCACAAGCTTCTGCAATGACAGTAATTCTAGGGATCCAGTGTGTGACAGGCACAGTCACACACAGAGTACATAGGCATATCTGTAGACAAATACTCATACAGAGTACATAGGCGTATCTGTAGACAAGTACTCATACAGAGTACATAGGCATATCTGTAGACAAATACTCATACACATAAAATAAAAGCAATTTTTAAGTGAGTGAGTCCTACTAAATTTCATTTTAATTAGCTGACAATAACTAAATAGCTATGAATGCCAGTTTCTTTCTTTCCTTCCATCTCTTTATCTTTATCTCCAACCCATAGATGAGGAAACTGAGGGTCAGAGAGTTTAGTTCCCTTGCAAAGTTGCATAGCTAACACTTGACAAACCTGGGAATAGCTTGCACAGCTATGAATTCTGGAACTCAAGATTGATGAGATTATATAGGTATGACTTCTCTGTCATTTATAGGAGATGTAAGCAAACTTTCTGTTCCTCTAGCCCTTAGGATCTTTCTGCCCCCCTCTTCCTCAATGATTCCTGAGGGTGCGGTAAGACTCATTCTCAACTCTACTCCTATCCCCAAGTCGAGGGCGTATTAATGACAGTTACATGGCATTCTATTACAAAACCTAGGAGAAAAGGAACTGTTCTCTCCATATGAGTCTCATTCCAAGAAACACTTTGAAATTATTTCAACTAGTCAAGGAGCCTAGTAAGTTTTGGGAGGAAAGATGAACATAAAGCTAAAAACCTTTTCTATCATGTGAGGGACAATGACTGTCTCAGTACTCTCCTGGGACTGTAACAAGCTCAGCCATTGGAATTACTCCAGCATTGTACATGTCATAAGAGAAAATGACAGTAGCACAGAACACAGACTACTCAGAACTTATTTTCTTCGATGGACATATTCACACACAATACTGTTCCTTACAGAATAAAAGGGGGTGGGGAGAAGAAACATTCACCTCTACAGCCTTCCACACTGCTGACATGAACGCTCTCAGTTCTTTAGCTTCTAAGCTCTTACATGACTAAGAGTATGAAAACCCACAAGGTGAACGTGCCTCAAAATGGTCTGAAATACTGCTAGGAAACAGTCGTTAAAGGTTAACAGAAAGTGTGTGGTTGCATCTCTATTATAAGAAATATGCACTCTGGACTCACCGGTAATGGTCCCCACCTATTGGAACAGAAGATCGATGTAGTTTGGTATGTTGCCAACACCTGCTCACCTGGAGCTAAGTCATAACCTCAGCTTGCTTTGCTGTGCCCTGTTTGCTTTCCTTCGATTTGGTTGCACAGATGGACATTCATGCATAACTATGCTTAGAGGGACCACACTGCTTTATAGAATATGCCTACATGGGTTATATTTCTACATCAAAGGTCATACTCAATATTTTTGTTTTGGACAAGTGTCAAGAATAAGTAAAACATTATGTATCTTAATAGCCAAATTAAGGCTGGGAGCCTGGCATGCTATCAGGAACACTGGACAAAGAGATTTCAGGCTGTGTGTTCTCAGCGCTACTCTGCTACTGACTTATTGTTCCTTGTGAACAAGTCTGTTCACCAATCAAGAACTCATTTTCCCCAGGTGTGGAATGGAAAGAGACAGATTACTAGTCGGGATGAGCACAGAGAAAAATGACAAAGAATTACAAATTCCAAAAGCTAAAGGAAACCCACATATTGTATCAAATATACTTCAAGAATATTGTAAGTAGAGGAAAACAAAGAAATAAAGGAAGGAAGGAAGAAAGGAAGGGAGGGAGGGAGGGAGGGAGGGAGGGAGGGAGGGAGGAAGAAAAACATAAGAGCAGCTATTTATAAGAGTTAACCATTCAAATGTGTATTGTTGACCTACTCACCTGAATGGTCTAGCCTGTCACAACCATAAGCACTAACATATACAATCCCACCAGCATCACATAATAGGCAGTCATATACTCTATGTTGTCTGTAATCCCACCAGCCCCAACTCTCTTAAAGTGAAAAGTGTGCTTTAAAAAAAGATACAGAATCATCTGAAAATGCAATTGTGCAAATTATCACTAAATAAAAATTATTCTCCCTGGTTATTTGCCTGGACTTCTTTCCCAGAAAACACTTGGAATTTGTAGGAAACAGTTTCTTTCCTAGAAAGAGGCTTTCTAACCTCTTTCAATTGATATATTCTTTTTAGAAATTTTCTCTCTGTAAGTATCTCCTTCCCAAATCTATATTATTTGTTTATTTAATCATTAAAGTTTCAGTGTACACATACAACTATATACAACACAAATGGCAAAAAAAAGTGTACCTATATTCTACAAGCTGGATCTACTAGGGTTAGTAGCCAAAATTCTACTTGAGCTAAGTCATCTAAGATAGTCCTAAGAAACAATCTCATTTCCTTAAGTATAAACCCACACAAGAGCCAATTCAGTCATTCTTGGGATAACTGTATGCTGGGACACATAAACATGAAAAACACTCTTTAATATGTTTTTTTCAAAAACAACTAAAGGAAATATTCTTTTTGGCTAAATAAAATGTTATTCAGTGGAAAGTTTAGCATTGTTGCTAGAAACTGGATTTTAAACAGTGAAGACCACAGAAGAGGCACTCTTAGTCTACCTTTTAAGGAAAAGAATGGTTTATAGGAAACAAAAAGAAAGGGTGTGAACTTCATGTCTGTTCCTAGCTAGGAATGGACATAGAATGGTTATAGAAAACAAACTTTTTACAAGGTCTGACCCTCAAAGAATATGCTAAGTACAGAAAGCTTACCAGAGATAAACCAGGTCCAATTAAGGATGGATCTTAGCATTTCAGGATTGAAAAGAGATTGACAGGAACATAAAACAGATTTTGTTATCACTTGATCAATATCTCCTTTGACCAGAGTCTATGAAGGGACAGGGACACGATCAGCAAGCATTTGTTAAATGAGCAGCATTACATCATCAGAAGGAATTAGCCCCATATCTGGGGCACCAGAGAGGGAGGCATAGAAGTGTAGAGAGTAGTTTGAGACTTGCTGTTAGGTAGATCCCTTGAACTGCCAGAGCTTTCCATTTATTGACTTGTGTGCTTTGGCAGGAGTTCACCTCAACAGAGGCTTAAAAAAAAAAAAGCATGAAAACTATCCGTCTGTCACGTCTGAGGGGGCAAAGCAAGTCAGAGATGATTGTGAATTTCGGATGAAATCCAAGCACTCAATGAGAACAGAACAAAATAAAAGGTTGTTTACAGTAGGACTGTGGTTTTCATGCATGAGAATCACCTATGGGCCTGTTAAAACAAAGTGCCCCCCTCAGGTTTCTGATTGATTAGGTTTAGAGAGTCTGTATTTATAACAAATTCATAGGTACTGTTGATGCTGCCGTTCCAGAGCGTCTCCTTTAGAACTAAGGTGGTGCCCATGCCAGACATGGTTCTCCTACCACATCAGAAAGAATATGAAAACGGGGACCAGGTGGCTCCAGGACTAAGTGCTAAAACATTGTATGGTGAAGAACACATTCTGTTTTCGTTTTCTATTTCACAAGGTTTTTATTTTATAAATGTGTGTGTGTGTGTGTGTGTGTGTGTGTGTGTGTGTGTGTGTGCGTGCGTATGTGTAAAGCAGGTGTTCTCAGGGTCCGGAAAGATTATCGGATCCTCGGGAGCTGGAGTTGTAAACCACCTGATATGAGTGGAGCTGACAATCAAATTTGGATCATCTAGAAGAGCAGCAAACTCTCCTAACCATAAAGCCATCTCCTGAGTCTCTCTTTTTCTGTCTTAAGCACTGTTATTTATGTTGGTGAGGACTCAGATATGTGCTAATTTATCTTTGAAAAATCTTCCTGCTATTTCAGAATATATACCTATACCTATACCTATACCTATACATATTATGAAAGACTAAAAAAAGGAGGTGTGTATGGGAGGGTTTGGAGGGAGGAATGGAAAAGGGTAAATAATGTAATTATATTATAACATCAAAAAGTAATTTATAAAAGTATCTTTCTGCTATTCACTAATCTTCTTCATAATCAAAAAGAACAATCTTCATGTCCATAGTCTTTAGCAAGAAACACACCATTATCTTAGTTGGGTGACCCAGAAGCAGATGTCAATGTGAAGATGAAGAGTGCACATATTTATTCTGCAAAGTAAAGGTACACTGGGAAGGAGTGACAGTTGTTAAAAGGAAAAAAAAGAAAGAGAAAGAAAGGACAGGAGAAAGGAGGAAAGGGAAGAGGAGAAAGGGAAGGGGAGGACAGGACAGGGGAGGGGAAGGAAGGGGAAGGGAGGGGAAGGGAAGGGAAGGGAAGGGAAGGGAAGGGAAGGGAAGGGAAGG
>NW_021604684.1:8871917-8880560 GCF_004785775.1 Grammomys surdaster
AAGGGAAGGGAAGGGAAGGGAAGGGAAGGGAAGGGAAGGGAAGGGAAAAGAAGGGAGGGAAGGGAAAAGAAGGGAAGGGAAGGGAAGGGAAGGGAAGGGAAGGGAAGGGAAGGGAAGGGAAGGGAAGGGAAGGGAAGGGAAGGGAAGGGAAGGGAAGGGAAGGGAAAGGAAAGGAAAAAGAGAAATGAGAGGCAGCCCATGAGAAATATGTTACTCAGACACTGAAACAAAACCCCACAGGGAAACTTTTGGAAATGAGGACATCATATGCCTCAGACAGAGCTGCTTGAAAGAGTGGGTGGTAACTGGGGCATCCATACTCCCACCTGTACTTGGTTGGATAGGACTGGTCACAAGGATTCCCAGGCATCTCCAAATCATGATGTCTATGAACAAAGGGAATCTAGCAGATTGAGGATCTATTTCCACAAACAATGCAGAGGTGGCACTGCCTTCTACAGGGACACAGTGAAGGCATCAGCAGGAATATAGGAAGAAGCTAGACATTGCCTGCCGCTGCTATTTAGCTGTGCTCTGTATTTATGGTGTCTTCTATTGCTTGAAAGTGCCACTGACTTCCACTTATGGTTTTGATTCTTTAAGGATATGTTTATTTAAGGAAAATTAATTAACCTAAAGGAAAATGCTGTGCAGATAATGCTCCAGATGGTACGAGTGTTGGCAAGATTCACAAAGGGACAGAAGTCACATGACTGGAATTTGATGCACATGAGCAGAGTTGTTTGGAACAGGGGAGCAGCATACTGTACCCTTCTGTAAAGGTATTTTGGTTTTACCTTCTATAAAGGTATTTTGGTTTCTTTCAGAGTATAAAGACGCACTCCTAACTATCAAACTCCGGAGGCTGTGTGAAAGCAGCTACTCACATTGTAGAGATGAAATTGTATGGCTGTGCTCCAATAGGTCAACATGGAAATTTGAATTTCATAAAATTTTCACCTGGCATCCTATTCCTAACAATTTGAAATGTAAAGTGGTTCTTGGCTTGTAGTGTACACACACACACACACACACACACACACACAAAGACCAGACACTTGGCCAACCCCTAATTCAAATTCCAGCCCTGAAACATGTTCTGGTCCACTCAGTTGTTGCTTGTATGACCTTGGTAAAAGACTTAACTCTCCCTACCCCGATGGTGTCATCCATATCATAGGGACAGGTATAATATTAACTTCTCATGATTAATGCACAAATACATACTTAGACACTCAGTTCCCAGTGAATTCTGTAATCTTAGCCTGCTTCCCGAACAAGGTGCATGTCAATCAGCAGAGACTAGTTCCTTTTGTGATTCTTCAAAATCGAAGCAACACACATGCTGACTTTTGCCTCCTATCCTGAGATGTGATTACCAAAACCATCCCTCTTGCCTGCAAGGAATCTGAGTGTGAGAATGCTAATGTTTCTTTCACTGTTGGTGTCAGAGACCCAAGACTGGAAGCAGCGGAAGCCAAAGTTTTCATTACACCTAAATTAAGGCTTTAAAGCTGGTGATTCTCAAGTATGAAGGAACCTGAAAATCTCTTCCAAAATCACAGGTTCAGAAAACCCAGGGATCTCTAAATTATCCAATATCCTGTGGCTGTTCTACGGCAGATGAATTGTGGGGCACTTTAGGAAAGACTCTACGGACAGAGAGCATCCGTCCAGGTGAGCATCCCTTCTGAAACCCTCCTTCTTAGTATTTCTTTATCTGTTTGAACGGCCCAACAACCAAGAGTCCTAGGTCCCACGATTTGCGGAGCAACCCAAAGGCAAGGGCTCTGCAGCACATTGAACTCTTCTGCCCCATCCTTCCATTACTTCTGAAAGTCCTGCATTAGAAGATAGTTTATGCAGAATTCCATATTTTGGATATAATATGCAAATGATCACATCCAATTAAATTTGTCAATGCAGTCTCCATGGGCAGAAGCTATTTACAAATTCTTATTTGGAAATGCTTGAGCAGAATCCCAACCTTTCCCCCATAAAGTGTCACCAATAAAATGTCACTTCTAAAATGCTTCTGTCTATACTCTCTTCCCAAAAAGCATATCCCCTGAGCCACAAAAATTGGAAAATGAAAATGTACCAACGGATTTCACAGAAGTGCATTTAATCCAGTTTAAAAAAAAATGTCCTAAGTGGCCCTAGGACCAAACCTTTCTATGCAATATCTATTTTGTCTTCATACTAAACTATGGGGCAGAACTACAATTATCTTCACTTCACAAACAGATAAACTATACAATGGGTGCTGTCCAAAGCAACACCAGAACGTGGCTCTAAAGCCCAGATCTTTACCTACTAACCCATCTCCCACAAAAGGAAGAACATTTTAACGAGTCCCAAGCTCAACTTTCCCAGCTTAGGTTTACTTAGTACAAGTGGATATCTTCAAACATCCACCCCGCCCCTTCAGCATCTCCTAGTATTTGAAAGAGAATACATTTTAAACCTTGGCCCAAGCAAGGATCTTAGCATCCTATCACATTGAGTTCCTTGCTTTGTTCTTGTAAGTCACTGGTCTCCAGCTGCTAGGTGTTGCCTTTAGGATACTAAGCCCATCTGTCTTGCGGATCTACTGCTTTAAATTAAAAAAAAAATTAAAACACAGGGAAGAGTTCTTGGAACACTGTAAAGAATTATCCAAAATAGTAATTTCCCAGCCTGCCCTTTTCATAGGAAATTTAGAGCACTGAGAAGAAGTTCATCCTTTCTTCTTCCTTCTCAGAGGGGATAGAACTACTTGGCAGACAGGAAAGTACTTCTTGGAGTTAGATAAAGTTCAACATCAACAGCACTGACTCTTCCACATCTGACCATGAGTAAGCCATGCTCCTGCCTTGATTTCAAATTCTCCATTATAAAATGAGGGGGGAAAGCACGTTTTTAATCATTAAGAAATGTACCGATGGGTGATAGTATTAAGATAGAGCAACTCTAAGAACATATTCTTTACAAACACTACTGAGTTCTTACCTACAGATGTTCATTATATAATTCCTTCAACCATGAATTCTCAAGATAAAATATTGGGAAATAAACACAAAATTGGCACCCATGGCTGTTGGAAAAGTTAAATGATATAGGAGTTGTCAACAAAACTCACAGCCAGTGCAAGGTGTGTACTAGCCTTAACTATTTACTATCTAGAGGGATGGCTGGGACAAGCTGATAGCTCCCGCCCACTCCTGGGGTCAGTGTGTCAGAGAAGTGACATGCATGAACAGAATGAGAGGCCAGGCCACATGGCACCGAAAACTGAGGGCAGAGATGTGCCAGAAATCCAGGAGATGCACAGATGGGAGGATCGGGATTCTGTGCAGGGAATGGTGAATGGGCTCTCGTGAGGCATCATGGCTGTGCTTATTACATGCCACATTAATGTTTCTTCCCCATTAGACATCCCTTTAGGGAGAAAAAATGCACAGCCCTGGAGATAAATCTGACTTTAAATTCTGTCTTCGACACGATAGCTGTTTGAGAATAGGCAGTGGTTTCTTGACTTTTCAAAAACTCATTTGTTACTGCGGAAAAAAGAAATCTACCAACACTACTAGCACGAGTCCCTGACAACTATGCTTAGCCTTGACCTAGAACCTTGACTTTGTGTTCACAGATGAGTGATCCAATAAAAGCCTATTTCTGGAGAATTCTACTGACTGACACAGACTTTAAAAGGTGTCCCGTTGATGAAGGCAACAAAGAACACGAAATGAGCTCCCAGAGCTGAGCTCTCTAGAAGTGATCTTTCACCCTTCTGCCCTGGACTTAAGTCCTTAAGAAAAGCCCCAGTGTCCTTTCAATAGATTCCAACCTTTGTTTAAGTAAAGCATTGTTAACATTTATAGTGAAGATGCAAAAAAGAAAAACTACACTCCAGACACAGGAATTCTTTAAAGCTCTAGACTGCACTTTCCAAATCTGTACATCATGGTATCAATGTTTCTCTCAAGAGCTGATAGAAAAAATTCCAAAAAGACCAGGTATAAAACAATTTATTTAGACTTTGATAGCATGGATACCCAATAAAAATTATTCTACTTAAGTTTGAAAATACCAAGCTCTTTCTTGGGTCTCGAGAAGTGGTTCAGCTGTTAAGAATGTCTGTTGCTCTTGCAGGGAACACAGGTTTGTTTTCCAGCATCCACATGGTTGTTTACAACCTTCTGTAATTCCTATGTCAAGGAACCCAGTGCCCTTTTCTGGTCTGTCATGCATTGGGCATCTACACGGTACACATATGTACATACAACAAACACTCATATACGTAAAATAAAGTAAGTAGATCGTTTGTGGCATTGTTGTTGTTGTTGTTGTTGTTGTTGAGACACAGTTTCACTATGTAGCTCTGACTGTCCTGGATCTCGCTATGTAGACCAGGCTGGCCTCGATCTTACAGAGATAACCTGCCTCTGCCTCCCAGTACTGGGATTAAAGGTGTGTGCCACTATACCCAGCAAATAAACCATTTTTTAAAAAAGATCTTTTCAAACAAGTTCCTAAAGGTCCGTAGTTTGGATGTGCTCATGCAAAAACAAAAACAGATGTTAGCACTCAATAGGAATGTGGGAGTTGACTGGGCTTACATTTTGATTTTTAAAGGAACTTTCTGATCTGTATTTAAAGTTTTCATCAGTTACAGGTAAAGGTGCTGAGTTTTTCCATCATTCTAATGCAGATCTGAAAGGAAAGAAAATACAATGCAACTGCACAAGAAACACAGGCAAGGTGGAAGAAGAATATTCCTTCCTAGTCTCACAGAGGCTTCCCATGAGGTTCTTGGCATCATACAATGTAGTAGAGGACTTTGGGGATGAATTATCCTGTAAATGGGATATTTCATCATCCAAATTGAGGCAGAGGTGGGTATAGACCAGGACATGGAAAAATCTGAGGAGATGCTTAGTGAGAAATGAGTTCATCACTCTTATTGGTTTGGGATTTTGCTCCACCACTTCCTCCCCATTAAAACAATGCTTATTTTTAAAAGGTCATCTTCCTAGGAAAAGGCTATATTAGGGCTTTGTTTTAATTATCTAAGTCTTGATCCCAATTGTGGTTTCTAGAGAAGCAGCAACAGCATGTGGACAGCCAGTAAAAGTGAAAATTCTCTAACCCAGAAACAAGCCATGGGGAAACTGTCCAATGATGTAAGCTCTAACAAGCCCAGTGGATATTTCTATTGCTTATCACAGACTGAAGGCCACTGTCTCCGCCAAACCATAGATGTACAGAGTCAAAGCTGATGAATCTGTGGGTCCGATGGGTAGCCTTAAAAGAAACAGTCAACCTTCTTAGTCAGCCTTGGATTCTCAAGCTTATCAGTAGTTGCTATAGGAGTCACCCTTACTCTGACAATATTGTAGGCCAGGCCTATCTATTACCCTGTTGAGGAGCCTTTTACCTTTTATTTTTATTTCTGCCTCAATAGCATGCAGAATGAAGTACTCAAAGGGCAGGCTAAGAAGACTAAGGAGGGAGCTGATGAAAACACAGAAACCTTAACTTTGATGACAAAGACTGACAGTGGTGGAGTTGTAGAAACTGAAATGCCTTGGTCACTATTTGGTCCCTTTACCTCCTTCCATTTCCCTTCACACTCTCTCCTCCGGGACCCCACCCAGCCACCCCTCTCTCACTATCCACATACCTTTGAGCTAATTCTGAATAAGAGAAAATAGTTTTCTTTTTAAATGAAGAATGACATACAACAACCAAACACAATGTACAACTGAGAGTCTTTAGCCTCCTTCCTAGAGGCAGACTTGGTTGTACAACTAGGCTAAGGGATCTTTTAGTTCCTCTTGTCTAGCCTGTAACATCAAATCCCATTGCTGCAAGGCAGTACAGTGTGAAGGTCTCAACAATGGACTGTAGCAAGATATCACACCAGCCAGCATCAGCACCAACATTCACTAGCTGAGAGAACAGGACGCGCAGTTCTTACCTATGTAAGTTTGAGTCACTGTATTTCTAAAATAAAGGCAATAGATCTCTCTCTCCCTCTCCCTCTCCCTCTCCCTCTCCCTCTCCCTCTCCCTCTCCCTCTCCCTCTCCCTTTTCCTCTCCCAGGATTCTTAATGAAGATTAAATGCGACCATCCACATAAAGCATTTAGAACTGTGCCTGGCACATATCAAGGGCTAGGTTAATGTGAGTTATTAAGACTATTAATGCCTTTAAAATGCACCTCAGCCTTCAGCACATCTTGAGTACTTGCAGGCAGAGAAATAAGGCAATGAAAATCAAAGGAGAGTACATGAGGGTGGTTAACGAGACAGGGTAGGATGGCAGTTAGCAACATAGCAAGTCCTTGATTGTAAAGTGTTGCTGTGTAAGGCTACCAGGCTTGTGTATGAATTACAGCAGTGATTGTCAACTAGAATAGAGGAAGACCTTGTGCCTCCATCAGCACAGTTAGCAAAGTTTGGGTATGGTTTTGGTTCTAACGTTGGGATGCTTCTAATGGATGCTAGGGATGGTTGTTAAATATCCTACACTGCATAGAACAGCAAAGATCATCTATTCCAAATGCCAGTGCTGTTGAGTCCTGAGAAAACATGAATTATAGTGTAGCATGACATTATCTTAATAAGGAGGAGGGAGACTCTAGTACTTCACGAAGCTCCGAACTGAGTGGCCTTTAAAACCCCTGATTCTGATAGTGTTTGAAGTTCATCCTCCCTCGACCTCAAACTCAAGTCAGCAGCATAGCTCACTTTTCCACTTTACCCATATCTTCAAACAATGTTCTTTCTAAACAAAGGTTACTAAATTTTTAAAGGGTCACATGAGACATTAGGTAAAATTATTCTGGCTAAAACAGTGGCAGTTGGAGTGAGTCGGTGCTGAGAGAATCCTTTCCAAGGACCTAGTGACAAGACTCTCCTTGAGATCAGAAACTAAGCCAGACAGGAGTAGAGACCCAAGCTAAGTCACACGATGTGACACTCATTAAGAACTGATAGAATGCTGTAGCTGGACACTGGTGATCACAAGGATCCCCTCTTTCCTGCATTGATTCTTTCATCTTTCATTTTCCCTATGATCAGAATCTGTGTATGTGTATTTTGGAAATTCCCTAAATCTGGGTTTCACCTGACAAAGGTGGCGCTAGCAAGAATAAAAAAATTAAAAAATGAAAAGAGGAAAAAACTGGCTCCAGGAAAATGGACAAACTGCCAATTGATTAAGCTTTGGCAGTCTCTGATGAAGGGGGAGGAGAAATGAGAGGTGACGTCAGTACCCTGTTTGGATGACTTGGGGGATGATGCATCAGCCACCTGGGAGAACAGGGGTACAGGCTGGGATGCTGTGCTGCTTTTGACAACTCCGGGTGCCGCCTTCAGTGTATGATGGTGGAGAAGGAAGAGAGAGGCTGAGCATAGCAGGGGATGATGTTGGTGAGTCCAGAGTACAAAGAAAACACATTTGGTTTGATGGCCCAAGGAATGACATTGAGAAGTAAATCCTGGAATACTTGGGGAAAACCACAGGTGTTATCATGCTGGAGTCCTGGGACCCCTGCCTGCTCAGAACAAAGAAATTAAAGGCTCCGTGAAACTCTGGGTAACTTCATTGCGCTCTATCTAGTTCTCTTAGAGTTTAAATGCCAACAATGACTCTACCACATAAAAATAATTACAACAGAGATACTCCCCAGAAGAGGAAATGATGTAAACATAACGTGGAGATTAGACTAAGGCTGCACAAAGAAAACAAACGCAACCTTCAACAATGATTTGGGAAAGCTGGAACATCGGTTACTTTGTGTTATCTTTCTTCTATAAGGAGATACTTCCTGGATGGGAACTGCTTGTCAGGCCTCTGTAGGTCTCATCCTTTCTCTGACTCTTTCCTCATCTCTCGAGTACCACATCCCTCACCAATGCTTTCCTTCTCTAGCTGTGCTCACAAGCAACAATGAGCAACCTCTCATCCCTTGCTCACTGATGCTGAAATCTCTGAAGACCAGACAAACATCTATCAGCAGCTATAAGCCAGGGTCACCTACAGCTTTATGACCCAAAGAATTCCATCCCAGCAACATGAAGACCAAGAAGGCAGACTTGCATCAGTGTCCCCTTTATTGGGAGACACTTCCGTGTCAGATCTGTTCCTTAAGAAACACTTTGTGTTTCTTTCATGGGTCAAATGGGAAATCGCCAAGATTTTTCTTCTAATACTCAACTCTAAGAAGCAAAGCACTGACCAGGACTTTCTCACCTTCGCCAATTAGCATTTCCCCTGAATCAACAGCCACTTCTTTCTGAAGCAGCCAGCAGTGCGCCATGCAAAAGGTGCAAGCCTGGACAAGAAGCATCTTCAGATTGGATTCTACGAAAGGCAACAAGCAGGATGGTCCCTAGTACTGCCAGTGACTGAAAGAGACATCATCATGCAGCACAGAGCATCCACACACTCATGCCACTACACACGCCTGCTGCTTACACACGCAAGAGGCAAATATCTCGTTACACATCGAGGGCACACTCAGCCACACACTCACAATCACCTACAACCTATCGAGACATCATCCATCGGATTACACACCAATAAGGACAGATACACAATATAGCTTTCTCTCTCTCTCTCTCTCTCTCTCTCTCTCTCTCTCTCTCTCTCTCT
>NW_021604684.1:8880570-8893723 GCF_004785775.1 Grammomys surdaster
CTCTCTCTCTCTCTCTCTCTCTCTCTCTCTCTCTCTCTCTCTCTCTCCCACCTCTCCCCCCTCTCCCCTCCTCTCCTTCCCCCCATCCTCTTCACACACAACCCCACACAGTCAGTGAACACACATGCAGTTTCACGAGTACTTACCTACACAAGTGCAGGGCAGCCTTTCAACCTTCAGTGGTCCCACGCTGCAGACAAGTCCTACCCAGACAGACAGTCCACCCACCCACACTGACACACACAGCCCATTCGTGCGACAAAGGCTGGTGGGTGTCGGAAGTACAGAACCCTGAAGCCCCCTCCAACCCGGGCATCCCGCCCCGCCCCCTCATGGCATCCCCACCTGCGCACGTGGGCTCCTGGGGTTCTGATCTCCTGGCGCACTCCCGGCACCACGCGGCTGCGGAAGGCTAGTGAGAGCAGCACCCTGGCAGATTGCTGCGGCCACCTTTAGCGCAGAGCTCTGCTTCTGCCGCCGCTGCTGCGCTGAGCAGCGCACCCCGCCACTGCCTGCGCCCTCGCCGCCGCCCCCTGGATGCGGGCTCCAGCCCCCGCGCTCGAGAAAAGGCAAGAAGGCGGGCACCTGGCACCGGCTTGGGCTGGAGATCCCAGTGTAGGCTCACCTAGGCACGCAGGGCATCCTCCTGCTCCTAACCAAGACCGGCTCGGCAGGCTCCACAGTCCCCAGCTTGGGAGTCCCTGCGGTCCGGCTCGCTGCCGCCCCCACAGGGCACGCGGGGTGCCACCTGTGCAGAGGGGCGCACTGGGGAGTGGGCACAGAGGCTGCCCTGATCTCACACCCCTGGGCTGGCCAGCATGTGCTCTCTCTGACTAGGACCGTACCCATTCGCTAGGGACAGGGCGCAAACCCTGGCCTCACTGCAGACTCCTCGGTGACCTTGGGCAAATCCCTTCACCTCTTTGAGTGTCCACTTCCTCTATTCAGAGACAATAAAGTTGAGAATGCTCTGAGGCGTTTGTGCCAGGGGCAATCCTTCCTCTGTGCAGCCTACTTCCTCCTTCTCAAGCCTGACACGGCCTGGCCCAGAGCAAGGTTTGTCTGGGAGGGGCCTTCAAGAGAGTACCCGGCACTCTGGGAATTGCATCACAAGTTCTGCAGTTAATGCTTTCAGTTGTCTGAGGACTCCCTAAGGGATCAGCCCCTCCTTGATAGTCCACTCTTGCCGTCCTGTCTGAAGTTAGCGGGTTCTCCCAGCTCTGACCACCTGTGACCTTGACCACGTGACTAAACTGGAACCGACCTCAGTGCTCTCAGGTGGAAAGCAGAGTACAAACTGACAGTAGTGTTACTGGCTTTCCAAAAGTCCAGGCGTGGGTACCACTTAGGGATCTGAAGTATCTGTGAGGGCCTGTGACAGAGCAAAATCCGTCTGCTGTTCAACATGTCTGATCAAACCCTCCAATCACAAGGATGAAGTAGTGCAAATGTTAAATGAGACCACATTGCTAGGACAGTTTGGAAAAGGCTGAGCCTTTATCGCTCAGATGTGGGAGGGGCTCCAAAACCTTAGAAAGAGGAATTCATCTCCAAGTACCACCAAGGCTGCCTGGAAACTTGTCCAACAGACGAACTATGTGTAGTGATTAACTTCTGAGAGCAAAAAAAATCTTCAAAGGCAGTTTTAAAAATCATTAACCTACTGTTGGTGCGGGAAGCAACTCAGGTGAAATCAGGAGTTTGTGCTGGATAGTTTGTATCCAGTTGTATCCAGGACTGAACCCAAAGGCTCACACAGCCTGGGCTAGTCCCCAGCTGTTTTGTCCTGTTGCTTGATTGTTTGCTTAGTTTTGAGACAGGATCCAGGCTGGAACTTGAGGTCTTCATGCTTTAAACCTCTATAGTGCGGGGATGACAGGAACCACCATGCTCGGCTGAAAAGTTTATATTGACCAACCCTTTTCACCAAGAGTCTTTTGAGTTTAGTTGGCCTTCTTCATGGCCTATTACCTTCCTTCAGAATAATAGGACCATATGTATGGGTTTGAAGATGAATGAGTCAAAGAAGACAGACAGATTTTGAAAGTTGAAGACAGGCTTGAGTCTACCTCCACCAGCCCCCAATCCAGAAAGGATGGCAGCCCTGCAGAAACATTGATATTAACACGGTGAAAGCTATTAAATTAGTACATTAGTAATTATTAGATTAGTAATCTGAAGGATTGCGAGGCGACCACACATCCTAAGTCATCAAGTAATTTGCTGCCGTGATGGATAATTTGTACAGTACTTGTCCCTTGCACGGTCACACCAGTGTCGTACTCTGATGCACAGTGAGAGAGGTGGCCCAGACATCCAGCTGCTTTGCTAACCCAAACTTTATTGTGTTTTAAGCCATTTTCTCTGTGTCAGTGTCACAATGCCCTTTCCCTTTTTCTTCTAGAATAGAGGTTCTCAACCTGTGGGTAGTGACCACTTTGTGGGTCACATATCACATATCTTACATATTAGATATTTACATTTGTAATGGCAGGTTTTGTGTGTCTGCTAGACATGTTTGAGTCATCAGACAGGAAAGAGCCTCAGTTGAGAAAATGTCTCCATGAGATCCAGCTGTAAGGAATTTTCTCAATTAGTGACCAATGAGGGAGGGCTCAGTTTATGGTGGGTGATGCCCTCCCTGGGCTGGTGGTTGTAGCTTCTATAAGGAAGAAGGCTGAGCAAGCCAGGAAAAGCAAGCCAATAAGCAGCACCCCTCCTTGGCTTCTGCATCAGCTCCTGCCTCCAGGATCCTTCCCTGTTGAGTTCCTGTCCTGACTTCCTTCAATAATGAACAGCAATATGGAAGTGTAAGCAAAATAAAACCTTTTCTCTCCAATTTGCTTTTTGGTCACAGTATTTCATCACAGTAATAGAAACTCCGACTAAAACAACATTACAATTCAAAACAGTATTACAGTTATGAAATAGCAACAAAATAATTTTATAGTTGGGGGTCACCACCACATGAGGAACAGTATTAAGGTGTCGAAGCATTAGGAAGGTTGAGAACCACTGCTCTAGAATGTCCATGAAAGGGTGAGACTGGGGAATAGACTCAGGTGTTGAAGGGCTGCAAATAAAACAAATGGTTCAGATGCCATGATAGCATGGATCTGCAAGTGTGGGCCAGATGAGGAGACAGACAGACAAAGGCCATGGGCTGCCTCCAAGAAGAAAACAACTTCCCAGAACCAGAATATTCCAAGAGAAATGAACAGAGTTGAGAAAGGAAGCATGAGACCTCATCAAGCCAGGATCATGTGTTTGTGATAACTGCTATTGCCAGCACTTTCTGTTAACCCAGCAGCGTTGGATTGCTGCAAAGCCAGCTGCCAGAAACAGAGATAACTGAGGAGACAAAAGGTAGCTGAGCAGTTATCACAGGCGAGATAAGAACACCCTGGCCCCTTCGCTGTGTTCTTTGTTCTCTAATTGCCCTGATGCCGTTTGGCTTAACTATTTGTGTTTGAAGGGGCAGTTAAATGATTCCTGTTTTATTACCAATAGAAATCATTAAATAACTATTTAGTCTGTTTGGAAGTAACAGTCGAGACATGAAGACAGTTATCAAGAGTATGACCCAGTGAACAAAACCCTAACCAAACTAAAAGTGAATGCTTTTTTTCATTTATATCTATTAAACTTAAATTGTTCTGATATGAAATTCTATTAGCTTCTACAAATCCCCAAATCAAAATTGTATAAACACATTTAATGTACAGCAGATGAAACTGTAACATGAACAAGTATACTTGGGATAAACCTTAAGTAATATAGTTAATGGGACAAATGCAGATTTGGGTGATAAGCATAGCCCTCTGCCCACAGGGGGCTCAGTCCCATTTCTAAACCCTGCAGGCTTTTGTCCAACATAAAGGAAATGAAGGCCTGAGGAAGGGAGAAAAGAAAAAAAAATGGACACTCAAAAAAACTGGCCTTTGACCCCAGAGGATCTCTGGGATGATCTAATCTGTTTAAAGAAATGGAAACAAAATTCAACAGTGTTTAGAATGGGCACCGGCAGTCCTGACTGTCCATAGGCAGGTTAGGGATTGGGGCTCAGGCTTGGTTGGCTACAGCACTGTCTGTGGCTTACAGGGTTGGATCATGTTTTTCAGATCTTTGGTCCAGTCACCAGCAACCTCATCATCAGAGAACTGTAGCAGGTATTTGTTTTCAAGCAGTGTTGCTGGCCATAGAGATGGCCAGAGCAGAGGTTTGCATGTTCGTATAGCCATATTTGGATTATGGGTAATGTGGATGCTTTGAGACTTCTTACTAGTACTAATTAAACATTACAGTGGGATAGTTGGTGAGTTACTTGACCCATAATTTAAAGTAGGGCAACCTAGTAAGCTAGATGATTGGTAAATATTCATTTTCTATGTTTTCCTCTGCATGCGGGTGGGCGTTACCTATGTGTGCTGAGACAGAGAAGAATGTGGTATGTCCTGCTAAACATTCTTCACCCTACTCCATTGAGATAGTATCTCTAACTGAACCTGGACCTTGGCCAGTGGCCAGCAAGCCCCAGCAAACCTCTACCCCACAATGACACTGTGTTTTCGAACCCAGGCATAGCCAAGCTCTGCTGTTTACATCGGTGCTGGGTTCTGAACTCAAGCCCTCCTGCTAGTGCAACAAGCACTCTTGCTTGATAAGCAATCTCGCAGCCCCAACACTATCCTAGTTTTCCACACGATGAGGCATGTGTTTAGTGTTAGTTGATAGGACTCTAAGAAGATAGATTCCTTTTTCTCAAATAATCATACCCAACCAGAAGAGACAGGATTGGCCAGAGAATTTCAACACACAGTGCAAAGATTCGTAATGGAAACAGGGGTGACAAGTGGAACTCATTATTACTGTTACCTGCATTTTATTACTACTTAGCATTCATTCACTGAGCATACACTATTAGCTAGCTGCTACACTAAGCACTTTAGATACCTCCTTAAGTGTCTCCTAACAGCTCTGAGAAAGACTATTGGAGATCTACATAGTCAAAAGAGCAAACGCACAAGGAAGAAAGGGACTTGATATTGGGCTGATGTGAGTGGAAAAGAGCAGAGTTCACTTTGGACCCAAGATTAGAATCCAGGTTATCTTTCTGTGAGCAAGCATGGAACAAAAAGTCATAATCATGCCAACTATGCCAAATAACACTCATGATTTACTGCATTCAGTGCTTTGGTCACTCAGCAGCTTGAGACCCTTAGGAGAACATGTGTACAGTTGGAAATGACTTCTACATTTGAGAAGGAAGAGGATAGCCTGGAACATCACAGAGAATGAGAGAGAATCACATCCAGATGTGAGCTCTGCATTTGGAGCTGTCCAGCAGTGTAGGCACTAAAGCACCAACAGGGTACCATCTGCCAGGAATAGTGGAAGAAGAAACCCCTGTTCTCAGTGTGAGGTTCAGTGTCACCTCTGCTCTCCTCAGACTTGTCTGATACCAAATCTGAAAAGCTGAGTGTCACTTGTCAACTCTTTCTCAGCTAGCACTTAAACTGCAAGGCTCTCCCCTCTTCCCTCTCTTCCTGGTCTGCTCTGTCTGTTTCACTAGATGCTTCCATTGTCATTTGTGTGCTGACAAGCTCTACGCTTGCTCTGTAGCCTGAGTTCACAGCCGATCCCTAGATCTATCTCTAGACATACAATGCCCAGGGATGTTGCTGGTCTTGGGGGCACCTGGTCCCATTAAGTCTGGATGACTGTGGAAAGAAGATCTCTAGGAGAAAGAAAACATGGAGTTGTATCGGAATAAGACCTTGAAAAACTTAAAAGAACATTTTGATCGACTGTGTTTAAAAAGTGTACTTGAATTTTAGGGGCACAAACAGGCTTGTGTCTGATAATCTGAAAGTGGAATGTAAAAATATATGGGCTTTCAGAAAACTGTATTTATGACAGCATAGCCATCTACGTGATATTTCCCAATTTTCAACTTTCCTATTCAACTTATAAATATCTGAAAAAAAACTTACTTGATGTGACAGAGCAGAATGCATAATTCCTCAGGTTATAAAAATAACTAGATGGTGAGTGGAGGAAGGGACCTCAATGTCCTCGCCACATAGAATAAAAGTCAAAAGGTGTTAACACCTTTCATACTAGAAGAGCAAACACCAGAAGATCCATACTGCTTACAGTTTCCAAGGTGACTGGAGAGGGAAATAATATACTGGAGGTCACTCAATAGCAAATAAAGAAATGGTTATGGAAACACATTATGTGCAACAATAAAGATAATTCCTTCAAGAACCACTGTGAACACTGATCTCCGGCAACTTCACCTTTCAGCATTTTCTGTGAAGTGATGATAGCTCCTGTATCTAGACAGTTCATGTTTTAGTGGAGCTAACCCATTGCAAGTCTTCCATATGACAAAAGTCATTAATATATTCTACCTAGTCGGTTCTAATCTTTGACTCAGCAAGGGATTAATCTAGCTTGAGCCATTGATACACAAATCTCAGCTCTGGATTTTGGAAGCAATATTCTTACTTTTCTGTAAGAGTTCTTAGAAAGAATGTCTCCCTCCATCATTGGACACTGAGGTACAAAAGTTATTTGATGAAATGCTACAGGTATCTCTTCTGTTTTAGAGAGGCTTAATCTGGGTATAAAAAGGACACATGGAAAAAAAGAAAAAACAAAGACAAAAACCCACAGAGTCTTTAAACAGTAGAATCAGAGTCCTGAAGATATTTAGCTGGATCAAACTGTACCTAATGCTATAGATGAACCTTTAGCTCTTCTATGAGCCATGTCTCTGATTGTCACTCATTTTGGATCGTTGCTGATGAATAACCAAATCTCACTTTTATTTAGTGATAGATGACTCCATTCCTAGCATCTCAGCCCATGGCTGAGTTTTGACCAATAAAATGGAAATAGATGTGCTCTGTGGAATTCCCAGGAAGATTCCTTAAAGTCCCCCAACTATTCAGGGTGCATTGTGCTCCTGATTCTTTCCATTGTGGAGAGTGAGTGAGAAATCTCTTGAAAATGGAAGTCAGAGGAACAAAGGAAAAATCTTGGGATATGGGCTCGTCAGAGACATTGCATATTCAAAGACTGAAGAAAGACAGTGTTATCCATCAAGGAGAATCCCTAACCCAGGGAGAAAAAAGTAGAAATTCGGTTTGTTTTTTTCTTTAAGAAACTCTAGTTCTCTCACAAATTGGAAAATGGTGTTCTAAGGAAATACTGCACAGTTTTCTAGCTAAGTGCAACTTTAAATTATGGATTGGGACACTGGAAAGCATTATGTATATGAGCATGCGCAGATACATATATCCAAATACCTCTCAAATAGGATTTAAATAATACAAGGAGATATTCACAAAACGTTATTAAAAGAAAGAAGTGGAATGCCTAACAGTACACTTAATAGAAATGGCTTCAGTGGCAGATTAAAAATGTATGAGTTATTTCAGAAAACACTGGCATCAGTTTTCTCTGCATCACAAATCAGAAAAGTACCCTTTATTTTAAATGGTTATTACACATTTTAATTGTAAAAGGAAAGCTGGACACTGATAATTTGGGAGACTGTTAATAAATCTCACGGTGTCAGCTGTGTTGAGGGAAAATGAGATTGGAGGATGTGGCCATAGTCAGTCTGGATCTCAGAGCCATGGTTCTGCAGTTGCATTGCAAAGCAAACCAGGCTGGCCACACAATCCTCTTAAGGCCAGCATAGTAGGTATGGGTTGGAAAGAAATCTACAAAAGTAGAGAACACACTACACAGGCTGCCCTGGGAACATGGTTACTCGCCTCTGCAGCTCTCCACCTCAGGCATTTTGAGGGAGCAGAAGAAATCAGGAAGCACACCTTAAGGCAATGATGTGGCTTATGCTTGGGGAGCATGGCTTTCTGAAAATCAACTGATTACAAAGCTGGCTTTGTGTGCACTTTACAACTTCCAGTATCTTCTCTATCGAGACGGCTGCCTAGGTCATAAAATGCCTTCGGGAAAGAAGATGGAAAAGGTACAAAGTCAATAAAATGTCTCTTATGTTGGAACCAGTAAATATAATAAATACAAGAATGAATATAAAAGGGAAAGTGAATTAGACAATCAGCTTTTAAAGCCAAAGTCCTGATCATGAGAGAAATAAAACAAAGCAAAATCAGGCAATAGGTAAATATTTGTGTGGTGGATAAATGGAAGATCGAATAGCTCTTTACTCAGCTTTACTTTGTAGTATTAAGAAATGAGATAGCCTTTAAGATCATTGATTTTAAAACTTTGGAAACTGCCAAGTTTGGACACACAGTGAAACTGCCAAGAGCACACGTAACTCCAGTGCAGGCAGCTCACTACTTCATTAGTAGATGAGCTCTCTAGCCAGAGGGTTTTCTTTTTCTTTTTCTTTTTCAATCACTTCAAAACAGAAATGCTTTAAAAGACAATAGCAACAACCACTTTACCATTCTAGCCTCCAAGTTTTTGCCCCTGGGACTTTTAAAGACTTTGCTGCCTTTGTGTCCTAGAATCGAAAGCTTGTTTCAACTACTACCTACTGTGTGAGCCTACAGCTCAAGGAATTTTGTAGCCATCCCTCAACGCTCCTGAGGTGGTTGGAATGAGAATGATCCCCAGGCTCACACATTTGAATCCTGGTTGGTGCCAGCAACATTTGGGGAGATGATGGAGCTTTGCTGGAGAAAGTACATCACTGGGGACTGACTCTGAACTTCTACAGCCTCACCCCACTTCCCCTTCACACTCTCTGCTTCCGGTGTGAAGGTAAGATGTGATCTTACAGTTCTCTGCTACCGTCGCATTATGGACTGTAGCCAGCTGTCCAGAATTGTAAGCCAAGATAACTCTTCTTTTTCTTTCTTCTTTTTTCTATTAATTTATTTTATTCATTCACTTTACATCTCAATAGAAGCCCCTGCCTCTCTTCCCAGTTCCCTCCTCACATGTACATGGCCCCTCCCCCTCCTACCCTCCCCTTCATCTCTGAGAAGTGGGAGGTCCCTCCTGGGAAACAACCTACCCTGGCACTTCAAGTCACTGCAGGACTAGACACACTCATACAAACAAGTCAATGAAAGATTTCCCAAGCCTGGCACTCGGAATTTTGTTAGACAGTCTTTGGCTCTTAGGGGGAACATTATTACCACCTATATTCTATGTCATACAAACTCTGTTTGTGTGTGTGTGTGTGTGTGTGTGTGTGTGTGTGTGTGTGGTTTTTGTGTGTATACACATGCAAAACAAATTTGCTGCATGTTCTCTGTTATACATGGATAACAGATATGTGGATATATAATATTTATAAAATATAAAATATGTATAATATGTAACATTTATATTTAATATGTATATATTTAACTGAGAAAGGGGAGGAAGGTCAAGACTGAAAGAGAGTGAGGAAGGGAATGTGGGAGGGTAGGAGGGAAGAGGGAAGGTGTGAGGGAAGAAGGGAGAGATGAATACACTAAGAATATTCAGAAAGGCCATAGCAAAACATTTTGGTTTACTTAAAAATTCGTGTATAATTTTGCTTTTCTTAATGGCTAAGTAATACTTCATATAGAACCAGAGAGATAGCCCAGGTAGTAATGTATTTGACACCCAAGCATGAGTTCTTAGATTTGATACTCAGAATCTATGTAGAAAATCCAAGTGTGGTAGTACAGATTCTCCGGACCTCAGAGTTAGGCAGATGGCTAGTGCTCACTGACCAGGCAATCTTGCTTGCCTACTTGGAAGCTTTGGAATGCTGAGAGACTCTGTCTCTTTACAAAGAGGAAAAAAAAAGAAACAAAACAACCAGATAGACAATACCCCAAAGGAACCATGCCTGAGGTCATCCTCTGTATTACACACACACACACACACACACACACACACACACACACAACTGTGCCACATCCATATACCATATTTTCTTGATCTTGTCATCTGTTGGTAGGTAGCTAGACTGGTTTTATTTTGTTATTGTGAATAGTGCTTAAATAAACACAAGTAGTGTTAATGTCCTATTTATGCCCCTTTGGATATTTTAAGTGTATAGTCAGAAATGGTCTGCCTGGATCATGCAGTAGCTTGACCTCTGCTTTTGTGTGTTTTGAGAAACCTTTCTGTTGATGTCCACAGCATCCATGTCTACAGTGAAGGAAGGTTTCCCCCATAAATAATTGTTATTGTTGTTTTGTTTTTCTTAATGGGAGCCTTTTGCACTAGGTTAGATGTAGTAGGTTGGTGTCATTTTGAATTACATTTTTCTGATAGCTAAGGAAGTTGGATGCTTTTTCATGTATTTTATTGGCCATCTGTATCTACTCATTTGAAACACAGCCATTGATTGTATTGTTTGTTCTTTGGTGTTTAGTTTTTCAAATGTTTTTGTATATTTTGCATGTTAATCCCTATTGGATGAATAGCTGGCAAAGATTTTCTCCCATTCTGTAGGATGTCTCTTCAGTCTGTCAATTGTTTTCCCTACCTGGGTATTTAATTTTAACTTTTAAAGTGTTTTAAAGATAGGACTAGTATCTTAAATTTACATCTGGTTCCTAAGCACCTGAGGCAGTCAATGACATGCAGCTAATATACCTCGTTAATTCTAGTTAGCACATGAACATCCAAGACAAGTATATCACACCACACTGGCAAACATCTTTTCCTTAAGGATCCAATCCACAGAAGAATCATAAAACATTTAATTCCTACCAATGGTACTAGGAGATTGAGAGGCAACATGCATTTTCAGACAATTTGAATAAATTCAATTCTATGTGTTCAAGATACACATAAAACAAAATCAATTTTGATTATAACAACAATCCTTGCATCTACTTCATTCCATTAGTGTGTGTCTGTGAGTTGGCAAATGGGAGTAAAGTATTTCCACTCCCTTCTTTGGTACAGTTTTTCATGCAATATTTTTAAAGTGAATGCTTTAAGGTGCTGAGAGTGATTTCAGAGTCCCAGGTGAGATACTTTGCGCCTAACATACCCTCGCTACAAACCAACAATATCATGAGTGACTGATCCCAGAAATGATAACTTACCTAAGACAGAAATCCTGCTCAGTTGGATTTACACTGCAGTAGCATCATGGTTTCCAATGTTGTTGTTGTTGTTGTTTTATCAGATTTACTGACACAGTAATAATTGCACATATGTATTTTTGTCTTTCACTGAAATTTCGAGATCATGTCTGAGCTGCAACTTTACTGTAAGTATCTATAGGGTCTAGGAAGAGTCATTTGCTCCATGTGTTAACGTGGTGGGAATGAAGTGTCAGGCAGGATAGAGATTCTTCTTCTATCACAGAATTTCACATTTTCCCACGTTCTTCTTTTTAGTAGTTAGGATTTATAGTTGGGAAATTAGATTTTGCTGTAGTTTTAGAGGCACTTGTTCTAGGGAAATAATTTTTCCACTCAGTTATGTCTAGTTTTATTTCAAAGTTCTGAAAGAGAGGGGAAAGAGGGAAGAAGGAGGAACAGGAGAGGCCTACACATAGCATCCATAACTTGGGAAATATTTGTGCATCGCATAGTTCTCAGGGAAGGAAACTATCCAGAACATCTAAGTTTCTACATCTGCAACACTAAATACAATCCTCTTCATACTGCATCCAGACAATGGCAGAACTGTAGTATCTCTCTCAGAGGATGGCAGGAAAGCATAAAGTCCATGGGCTCGGTATGTAGCTCAGCAGTAATACACTTTCCCAGCGTGTACAAGTCTGTGAGTTTCACCTTGGCACCATAAAAAATGTAAATGGCGTAATTTTGGTAGGGCTGAACTATTTTTCCTTCCAATAATCCTTCAAAGTAGAGTATTGTGTCTAACACACACGTTGTAATCTAGACTACTTTTATCTCTTGTACCTTATAACCATTGCTTCCATTTATAGTAAGCACGGTACGAGACTAACCACTTCAGTGTGGAGCATTCGTCATTCTTTAACAAAAACACACCCAAAAGAGATGACTCATACTCTGTAAAGTGAGGCATTTGAAGTCAGAGTTAAGGATCCAGCTAGAGATAAACAGAAAAGGCTGGAAGGATGGCTCAGTGGTTAGGAGTGCATACTGTTCCTGCAGAGGACTTTACTTGGATTCTCAATGCCTGCACTGGGCAGCTTCCAGACTCCTCTGACTTCACTCTAGGGAACCTAGGGCCCTCTTCTTGCCCCCACAGGTACCTTCACTCACGTGCATATATCCACACACAGACATACAAATATGCATACATTCAACTAGTAATGATAAGTCTGTTTTTAAAAGAAATGGCGATAGGAATATTTTTTAGTATTGATACATTGAGAATGTACAGTCAGCTTTAAGAGAGAGACACTATATTCTTCCTAGGGAGCCATGTTATGGCCTCAAAGGAGTTCCAGGAAAGTTATTTACTTCTAAAGAATGGTTCTTGTTGCCATTTTCTCCTGTATGGACCTATGAGAAAACTAAAGAAATTACATTATGGTTATATTTTTTTATGGTTTCTACTGCCATGATAAAATACTACATCCAAAATAACTTGGGGAGAAAAGGGTCTATTTCAGCTTACATCTCTCAGGTCACATTTTATCACTAAAGGGACTTGGGATGGGAACTCAAGCAGGGCAGGAACCTGGAGGCAGGAGTTGAGGCAGAGGCCATGGAGGAGGGCTACTTACCAGCTTGCTTCTTATAGCTTGCTCACTCTGCTTTCTCAAAGGACTCAGGACCAGTGGCACTGCTCAGGGTTAGGTGAGCCCTCCTACATCAATCACAATAAAAATAATGCCTGACAGGCCTGCCTATGGACCAGTCTGGTAGGAGCATTTTCTCAACTGAGGTTTCCTCTTCCAAAATAGCTCTAGCTTGTGTCAAGCTGACATAAAGCTAGCCAATACATATACGTAATTAAAATCCAAATGATTGATAATGACTGTCATCTCTTATATACAGTAAGAATTCTGTGTTGTAAGGCGGAATTGTAACACACATTACAATAATAAAGAATATAAAGATTTATGTTAGCAGTTGAACCCAAATGACACTGAAAATGAATTATGAAGATAAAGAAGCAAATCCTGAAGGTACTGGTAGTATAAAAATGAAGATGGACAGAGTGATAGATATAAACAGAGAGAGAGAGAGAGAGAGAGAGAGAGAGAGAG